>NW_015505799.1:396838-397170 GCF_001515645.1 Sinocyclocheilus grahami | reverse complement strand
GCATTTATTTTTCCAATTAAATGATTCATAAATTATTTATTAATTCATTTTTTATTTAACTACATTTCAAATAATGAACTTTCAGTTTTAAATATGTTTTAATTTGTAAATTTTAAATATGTATATTCCTTTTTACATTTATTCTTTTCCATTTTTCTATGTTACTATAATTTATTTATTTATTGTCAAGTCTTTCAATGTCAATTCTAAGTCACAATATTTGTAGAACATATTTTCCCCATGCAGACACAAGGCTTTAATTTGGAGTCTAAGTCAGATCTCAGTCCGTTTTGGGTTACACTTTACTTGAAGGGGTGTGCATAAGACTGACA
>NW_015505799.1:383270-396349 GCF_001515645.1 Sinocyclocheilus grahami | reverse complement strand
GATAGATAGATAGATAGATAGATAGATAGATAGACAGATGATAGATAGATAGATAGATAGATAGATAGATAGATAGATAGATAGATAGATAGATAGATAGACAGATGATAGATAGATAGATAGATAGATAGATAGATAGATAGATAGATAGATAGATAGATAGATAGACAGATGATAGATAGATTGATAGACAGACATACAGACAGAGATAGATAGATAGAAAGATAGATAGAATGTTATGTGATCATTCAACTGAGTTCAGACAGAGATTTAGTTGTTTGTTGTTAGCGACTGGCACTTTGAGGTCACAATGTCACATAAGTTGTGCAAAGAACTTGCAAGTCAGTGTTGATTACATTTGTTGGAAACTATTTGCCAGATTTGTTACACTGGAAACCACACTAGCAACTCCTTACAAGTGAGAAATGGTCACAGGAGGAGACCATTGACTTTGTCAGTGAAAAGCAGATGCTCATCTATAAATGATGAGTCACTGTAGACTCCACCACTGGGATTCAGCCCACTGTTTGGGCTGATACATCAAACATGCATATGAGAAGATAAAAAGATTTTGAAACAAAAACAAAACTTCATGGCTCTAACACGCAGACAGCGACTCACAGAGCTGACCCTGTATCTGACAACTCACTAACTGTGCCATGAAAGTTGGTAGAAGAGTTCTCTACTGTTTTTCAGTAATGGATCTCCAGCATCTGGTTATTAGATCAAAGCCTGTGTACGTAATCCTACAGCTGTTCCACTAAAGCTTCACTCAACTGGGTGTGTAGAACTAATCTGCATCAGTCCCTCGGTGTGCATGTGCAGTTTCACTGCCCAATGCCACCTGCCCAGTGTTTCTATTTTAGTACACCTCTGCCCTACAAGCATGTGACACATTTAGCTTTACATATACATAAAATTGGCCATATATATGGAAGCTAATGCCCACATGCTAAATCATTCACACACTGAAATAAGGAGAACTATAAAAGAACTAAAAATAAAATTATGGAATAATCTGTCAATTTAATGCTTCAAACATAAAAATGTAAATAAATAAATTATTTTAGAAAGGGGGTTGCTTTTAAAATTGAGTCGAAAGTTGATTGGTCGCCCCCACAATGCCACTCAATTGATGGATAAGGTCATTTGACAAAATGACAAAAAAAATAAAAATTATAAAGAAAGGCAACTGGTAAATTGTTATTTTAATACAATTTTAAATGTGCATTTAAAATTATTTATTCATTTTATTGTTGTATTTTTCTACATTTTAAAACATGAATTAAATAAAGAGCTTTAAGCATTTATTTTTCCAATTAAATGATTCATAAATTATTTATTAATTCATTTTTTATTTAACTACATTTCAAATAATGAACTTTCAGTTTTAAATATGTTTTAATTTGTAAATTTTACCATGTCAGTCTTAAGCACACCCCTTCAAGTAAAGTGTAACCCAGTTTTGTAACTTGTGGCATCTCATAAATGTGATGATTCTTGAACCCTAAACTAACCCAACTAACCTAACCCTTTATTTGATAACATATTTCACTAAATGTGTGAAGAAATGTAAAAAAAAATATCAAAAAGTAAAACATGAATAATGAACTTTTCAATGAATGTAAAATAAGTTTGACTTTACGATCACAAGTATAGCTAAACTTGTACAGTACAAACGCGCAGGCGTTGCCCCAGTGCCGTTTACCACCGCCAGAGGGCGCAAGAAGCCCGTTTTCGTTGCTTCTGAACCGACTGATCACGGCGCGATTCCCGTAGGCAGATCCCAAACACTAAACAGGTGGTCATACACCGCCACACAGCGCCCGCCGCGATGAAACGGAACGGCTACCGATCGTAACTTACACTGAGCCGCCAAGGTGCTGAACCAAAGATTATTAATGATCTGGACATCACAGCACGGGAGCCTTTGATCCCGAGTTTCCCTTGGATTCGGGAAGGTCTAAGGAGAGTTGGAACTATGAAAGTGACGGTGTGTTTTGGAAGAACTCGGGTCGTGGTTCCGTGCGGAGATGGCAACATTAAAGTGCACTCGCTCGTCCAGCAGGCCGCGATGCGGTACCGGAGAGCGATCGCCAAGGTGAGATGCTGTTTCTCTGTATCATCTGATTGTGCTCTGGAAACATAGTTGCGCCGGTGAGGGCTGCAAATATGGCGCTGTAGAGACGGAGTAAGTGAGCGGGGGAAGGGATTGGGACAGTCCGGACACTTAAACTCCGGGAAACAACGGCTTTATTTTAGCGTTGTGTGTTTTATCCTCTTTTAATGTGCAGGACCATCTTCTTTGTTCTTCATGTCTACAGCAGACCCCAGGAAGCCAGTGAGAAATGGGGCAAATGAAGTAAAATAAGAGAAAGCGAAGTTTCCTCCACGTTTGAAACGTTATTACCCTACTTTGGGACCCGTTAGAAATGACAGCATTTAGTAGAATGCAATATCACGTCCATTGACTCTTTGTTTACATGGCGGGTTGCCGCAGCTGAAGCGTCCTCGTGCTTTTTGTGACGAAAATACGTCTTGAACTTTTCTTGTGTGTACGTGAGTCCTGCGCTTTGTTTGTTTTAGTGAGCTGATGAGAGCTGCTGCTGCTAGGCGGCTAGCAGTGATCATTGATATGTCCTCTACACGTTTGGCACATATAAACCGTGTTTTTCGAGTCACACAACGCATCTACACTTAAAGCGAACGACGCGACTAACAAAACCGGAACGAATCAACAAAGCAGTCCGTTTAGCGCGAGAGCTCACTGTCCGGGCGTTTAGTTCGCGAGCGTTCAAGTTTCGTTGCGCCCCTAGCAGTGTATACGGAGGTGCGTTAAGTTTTTACACACATAAACAATTAAGGACTTAAAGAAGTATAGTAACACTCTAGACATGTACGTCTTTTAGAAAATGCTGTTTTAAATTCTACATAGTCAACCTTTCATGGGCGCAAACTCCGTTCCACAGCCAATTCTAAAGATTTCATAGATTTTTAGCGTTGTTGTTGAGTGCACAGTTAACTGTAAAACAAATATTAATGTCTATCTATAACCTTAACCATAACCTTAGTATAGCGCTGGTAGCACATCCTGATAGATAGCATTAAAAGATTAGTTAACTTCCAGAATCAAAAATTCCTAATAATGTACTCACCCTCATGTCATCCAAGATGTTCATGTCATTTTTTCTTCAGTTGCGAAGAAATTAAGGTTTTTGAGGAAAACATTGTGGGATTGTTCTCCATATAATGGACTTCAATGGTGGCCAGTGGGCTGAAGGGCCAAATTGCATTTTCAGTGCAGCTTCAAAGGGCTCTTCACCATTCCAGCCGAGGATTAAGGGTCTTGTCTAGTGAAACTTTTGGTCATTTTCTTTAAAAAAACAATAAAAATGTATATACTTTTTAACCACAAATGCTCGTGGTGCACTAGCTCGACTTCACGCATCATGTAGTCACGTTGGAAAGGTCACGCGTGACGTCGGCACCCAGTGTTTACAAAGCGAACGTGCAAAGAAAGTCAAACGTCCTTTACAAAAAAAAGCTAAAACAACGATGATGGACGATTTTGAACAGAACATGAGATGGAGTTTTTCACCTTACCCTACCTTTTTGAACCGGAGTACACAGACAACCTTGCGTGAACTTTCCAACGTGATTACACAGTGCGTGAATTTGCAGACGCGCATCGCAGAGCTAGTGCAAGATGGGCATTTGTGGTTAAAGGGATAGTTCACCCCAAAATGAAAATTTGATGTTTATCTGCTTACTCCTTGAGCGAGCGCACGGCACGGTGAGGTGTGTACGCGCTCTGGCCTAGTTTACGTTAAAGGGTGTGTTGATATCCAGCCGAAGAGCAATCATCCATAACTTCAGGCGAGCAGGCTCAGAAGTTGGGAATACGTGGAAAGTCACCACTCCCGAATGAGTTCGCGTGAGAGAACGTAATCTTTTAGTTTTAAGTCGGTTTGAACAATCCGGATAAGCGCAAGTAAGTACCATTTTGATTAGCCGTCATACCTACAATGACAATGAGCAAACAATGAGTGACGTATACGCGCGACGTAATCTTTTAGTTTTAAGTCAGTTTGAACAATCCGGATAAGTGCAAGTAAGTGCCATTTTGATTAGCCGTCGTACCTACAATGAATGTGCAACCAATGAGTGACGTATACGCACGAGAGATCACTTCCGGCGCTTGCATAAACTACGCCAGAGCGCGTACACACCTCACGTACTGGATGCCGTGCGCACGCTCAAAGACAGTTGGACATAGTGGTGTATTAGAGCGAAAAAATGATATAAATACTGTTCAGTTTCTGGCACAAACCGATCGTTTCGTGTCTTAGGACATCAATGTGTCATCACAAGCCGCAGGGTTTAATTTGGATTTGTCTGCATGTTTTTTTTTACTCTCATAGATTTTGTTACCATTGCCATGCATTATACGACTGATAGACTGCAACGGCTGGACTTAAAAATCATAATTTGTGTTCTACTGAAGAAACAAAGTCACCTATATCTTGGATGCCCTGGGGGTAAGTAGATAAACATCAAATTTTCATTTTGGGGTGAACTATCCCTTTAAAAAGTATATATATATATATATATATATATTTTTTTTTTAAGAAAATTATTATTCGTTTCACTAGATAAGACCCTTATTCCTCGGCTGGGATCATGTAGAGCCCTTTGAAGCTGCATTGAAAGTGCAATTTGGACCTTCAGCCCACTGGCCACCATTAATTTCTTTGCGACTGAAGACAGAAAGCCATGAACATCTTGGATGACATGGGGGTGAGTACATTTTCAGGACATTTTTATTCTGGAAGTGAACTAATCCTTTAATTAAGGGCTGTTCATGCCGAGGATGATAACTATAATGATAACTATTTTAATGATCATTCTAATTCTATGAGATTAGGGAAATCACAACTATAAAGATGACGAGTAACAGAGGAATGAAATTGTAGGAATCACTTTCAGAACTTTTTTCAGAACATCGACAGCCAATCCGATTCCACCTGCCTTTAAAGAGCTTAAAGCAAACAGAACATCATATCAAATGTTGATGTGAACACTAATATAGTTATTGTTATAGTTAACATTCTTGTTGTGATTGGGCTTTTACTGTTTGTTGCAGTCAGATCCATCCATGGATTTTCTGAATCCGTGATGATGATGATGATGATGATGGGTCATTCCTGATTCATTCATTCATTGTGTCTGTCACGTGACAAATGAACAAAAGACTCAGGTGAACTAATCCTTTGTGTTGCTCCTGATTTATGTTTGGGTGACTTGTAATTTATATAGTTTATAGTTTCTTAATTTGAAATATGATCAGATGATACATATTTGAATGTACAGGGGATTTGACCTTTGAAAATATTATTACATTTTTAACACCTGGCCTAAGTCAACACCAAATGACTTGAATTAAGTTATAGAGAGTCTTCCAATCTTCCGATCATGAATCACCAACTCACCAAAAATAATTGTGATTGCATCCAATATAGGCCTGTCGCAATAATCAATATATCGACTTATCGCGCAATATATGTACATGACCTCAATAATTTTTGGTGACACAATATATCGCTCCATTATATTTACTAAAAAATTAATGTCACTATGTTTTGTACATTCCACTTGAACCTGTGTCTTTTGCAGCTTCTCATACATAACGTGGTGTAGTCATGCGGTGCTAGTTCAAATTTAAAAAATGCTTCTACAAAAAAAAGTTTCATCTGCAGATATGGTCTTGTTTAGGGATCTGTGCCTTTGTGCATACGGACATCTGACGAAGTAGTGATTGGGTTTTTCAGCAATAGTGTGCACCCTTCATTTACAGAGAAAAGAAGGTCCGGGAAAAATCTGTAGATGGAAAAGTCTCCATACAACTTTGTGCATTTTTCTTTTTTTCTACTTGTTACTTTGCACTTTTTGTTAGAAAATGTTTATTTACTGTTTATTCAGGTTTTTTAAAGGTATCTAATATTTTGATACTTAATTTCCATGATCTAAATATTCTTAAAAATTAAAAGTTTGCTGTCATTTGGAAGTATGTGTAGACCTTCTTGCATTATTATGCTGTTACATTACGATTATATATTCAGTGGCATAAAATGGTCTTTAAAATGACAATAATATCGCTTATCGCAATTATTTCTGGGGCAATATATCGCACAACAAAAAGTTGTTACAGGCCTAATCCAGTAATGTCCATAGATATATGTAGTATGAGATGAAAAAAAAAAACGTAGACGTTAATAGCTTGGGCTACTGTTTTGACCACGGTTGCACCAACAGATCTCCCAGAATACCTTAGAGTCTGGTTTGCACCGGGGAGAAATCAGCATTCAGGATCAGCACTCAGACTAATAGCGTTCAATATGCAGCTTTTACAGTTAAATGATCCGAGGCTCAGAGATTTTTGCTCGATATATATGAGGGAAGTGGAGGAGTGAGGGAGACAAACGCATGTTTGTTCACATGAATAAATAATTTTCTCTTTTAGTAGCATATGAGCAGAATTGTTTATATGTGTTCACAGTGCTGGCCACCTGTGAGTGTGTGTGTAGTGGATGATTTATTATTAAATGAAAGTTGTAGCCACTTTGTTTGCTCTTAAACAAAACATCTGTTAGTGTAAGTGTCTACGATGACAGTTGTTGTTATAACGATGTAGAGTTTTATCATGATGATATCGAGTTCCATTGTGATGGAGCAGTTATTATCATAATCATATGGAGTGTTATGGCAAATCTGATTTTATGATGAAATTGAGGATGGCCTGATGTGAGATTTGGCCAGTTTTGGGTCAGTTGAACTGACCGTTACTTGTTATCTTATCATGTTCATCTTAAGTTTGTTAATGTTGTACATGTGTTGTCACGCTTTGCAAATGTAAATTTCTTTTGGTTTTCTGCTGATGTAGCAATCTACAGAAGAGGTTTTGTTGAACTAACAAAAATGTGCTAATCATATGTGCAGAACTCTCCCAATTGGCCCACTACAAGAAGAATTCAACTGGAGTTCACTCATTGGCCACACTTTTGCTCTCTTTTTTCCCTTTTTTATTTTGAAAGTTCGATGCAGTGTTTATTCCGTCAGTCAGGTGAAAAACCTGTAAACACAAATACAAACACCACTTTAAGAGCAC
The DNA here is from genome assembly GCF_001515645.1 of Sinocyclocheilus grahami. Lineage (NCBI taxonomy): Eukaryota > Metazoa > Chordata > Actinopteri > Cypriniformes > Cyprinidae > Sinocyclocheilus > Sinocyclocheilus grahami. The sequence continues at coordinate 389,184 of NW_015505799.1, read as the reverse complement.
AAGTAGATGCAATCAAATACAAAACAGAATTTAGCGCACACAAGATTTAAATGCTTGATTTGAAATTACCATAAAGAAGACCATGTAAGTAGGCGGCATATATTCAAACATTTCTACAGGAAATACAGTTTTTTAAATTGATGATGTAATGATTGTAAACATTTGCCTTTTATAATTTTTATTCTGAATATGTTTTATATATAGAATATAATCAGACCTTCATCCACAACCCAAAACTAATACAAAAAGTGCTAAAATTAAGCCTAAATATTTGTAATAAATGAACTGTGAGACTAAAAACTATCACCTCCAAAAATTCAGCCCATTAAATGTTGAAATAATGACAAATAAAATAAAACAATAATGTCCAAATTAGGGCTGTATGATTAATCGAATGTGATTTTCATGCGCATTTTGATAGTAATGCCGGTTCTGTAATCAGCAGGAAATCATTATCACATGTTTTCAGATGGAGCAGAATTTACTACACAGAGCTGTAGTCCACTGACAAGTTACGCAAAAAAATCACAGACGATTTTATTGCGCAATTCTGAAATCGAAGAAATTGTTCGCGATAATGACAGCTGTTTGCATAGCTTCTCAGTGAACTACGGCTCTGTGAAGTAAATGCTGCTCCATCTGAAAACATGTGAAAATACCACATTTAATAACATATTTTTACTCCGAACTCACTTCATAATGTCAATCGAGTGTTTGAAATAAATCCTTCTGTGAGATGTGGCTTCTTACACAGAATAAGGCACGCAACATATTTCATAGTATTTAAGCAGTGATAAAGGCATTGCATTATAAATATACTTTATTTTAATGAAAATTATAATAATAAGAACTCAGATAAACCGTATATTGCCGTAGTCGTGTTTATTAATCACGTTGAATCAATGAAAGCAGTTGAATCTTCTGTTTATTCAGCTGCAGCGATAGGCATTTTCTGGGTTTCTTCTGCGAGGAGTATTTGGAGTTTCACTCAGATAAACCGTATATTGCCGTAGTCGTGTTTATTAATCACGTTGAATCAATGAAAGCAGTTGAATCTTCTGTTTATTCAGCTGCAGCGATAGGCATTTTCTGGGTTTCTTCTGCTAGGCGTGTTTGGAGTTTCAGCGCGAGAGCGCCCTCTGGCCTTTGGATGGAGATTTACTGCTGATCACAGAACCGTGTTTCACTGAAAGATACGCATGGCAATCGCAGCTTCTGTCGAATCGCGATCTCGATACCATTTCGATTTATCGTGCAGCCCTAGTCCAAATATACCCTTAGAATGATATAATGTGCAATAAACAAAAATCCAATTTCATACAAGAGAAAAGTATGAAAGCTCACAGGCTACTACTTCATTGATTGTAGACAGCTTAATAATCTGCACAAAAGAGTTTTTTTCTTCAGTCCAAGTAATGACAAGTTTGTAGTGTTCACTTTCCAGTACTGCTTTCTTCTGTCTGCCCTGCTAATTGTCAGATCAACTTCACTTGGTGCATTCTGAAAGTGAAAGTGAAGTGACGTGTGGCCAAGTATGGTGACCCATACTCGGAATTTGTGCTCTGCATTTAACCCATCCCAACTGCACACACACTAGGGCTGAACGATTTTGGAAAATCTAATTGCGATTGCGATTTAATATGCAATTATTTTTTTAAAGCTCTTTGTTCTGTATTATTTAACAAAGACAAGCTATAAATCATTGTATAGTATGACCAACACAATATTAGATAGATTAAACATAAATGTTCTTTTCTGTAGGCCAGGCCTATATGTTACGATGAAATTAGGTGATGCATGAATTGATATGAATTACATTTTTATTTAACAACTACAATCACAGTATATTGACTGATTTGTTGAACTTCCAACCTTGTAAGCATGTAATAATTATGTTTAAATAAGCCTGGTGTAAACATTAATATGAAAGTCAGTAACAAACTCACAAACTAAAGTAGATTGCAGAAATATAAAAACAAATCTGTTGCTTTACCACACTACTTAGGTAATTCAAAGTCACTGTAATAAACATGTGCACTGCACTTTTTAAACACTGTCTGTTAACTTTAGACCAGTGGTTCTCAAACTTTTTTGGTCGCGCCCCCCTTTAAACCTATAAAAAAAATCTGCCCCCTTTCCCGAATCCCCATCCCACCTCAGACTACCAAATAATTTCACTAAACATTATGAAAAATTAATGCTTTTTTAATTAAAAAAACCTACAGGGAAAAAAAAAACACCTGCATCACTTTAAACATTGAAAAATAGCATAGAGAGAATAACTGTTATTATTATTCTCTCTCTGTTATTTATATTTTTTTTTTTGTGGGTTTCATGCTGTCCGCTAATGTCGAGTTCACACTGCATGATTTTCAAACTCTTCGGATCGCCGTTGTTTTCACACTGCGTGACTATTTAGGGTAGCATTCAGTTGCTGCGGTGTTCACATTGCACGATGGATCGCGACAGGTAGGCCTGTCACGATAACAACTTTTTGTTGTGCGATATATTGCCCCAGAAATAATTGCGATAAGCGATATTACAGCGTAATAATGCAAGAAGGCCTACACACTTCCAAATTACAACAAAATTTAAATTTTTAAGAATATTTAGATCATGGAAATTAAGTATCAAAATATTAGATACCTTAAAAACCTGAATAAATAGTAAATAAACATTTTCTAACAAAAAGTGCAAAGTAGAAAAAAGAAAAATGCACAAAGAACTTGTATGAAGATTTTTCCATCTGTCATGTACATATATTGCGCGATAAGTCGATATATTGATTATTGCGACAGGCCTAGACAGGGGGTTTTACATTGCATGACTTTACAACAGGAAGAATCGCCGACAGCTCTGTCTGGTCCGCAAACTATGTTTCACAGCAAAACACACTCGAGAAGTGATAAGGAAATAATGCGAGAACCCGCGTGCGTCAGACCGGAGTTCTCGAGCGAGACTGGAATTATTAAAAATATATATATATAGCCCGTAAATTGTCTGGGAGCTGATTTCCAGCTACAAGGAGAAAAAGAAAAAACGATTAAGCAGGAGGGAGATGCAGGGAACAGGGATTGGGTGTTCTGCAAAGAGAGTTGGAGGTAAATAATTTAGCAGTAACTGTTATACTGATGTTGTGGCTGGTCAAGCAAATGTTCTGGTCTATAACTCCTCCCCGAACTTCCCTCTGCCCTGTATCTTGGTCTCTCATTGGCTGTAGGTCATCGCCTATGTAGTTTTCAGTCAGAAATCATTGCACACAGCGTGATTGTGAATCGTTGACAGCTCGAGATATTTAGCTTGCCAAATATTTTGCGTAGCGACGTGTCGGCGATTCCCTCAGATCGCGTCTTTGATAATTCACACTGCGTGATTGTCACTCGCGTGAACGAGCACCGATTTGCCTCCAATGTCGGGCATTTGTCGGCGATTTCGCAAAACCTTGTCGGCGAGTGAAAAATCGGGCTAAAATCGTGCAGTGTGAACTCGGCATAGGCATAGGACACATAGAGGCTTTCCTCCTCACCAACGACATTAAACACCGTGTCTACACCAGTCGCGAGCAGCAAAATACAGTAGAACCATTATAATCAGTGACGCTGTGTACACTGGATGCGACATGACATTAAACTGATGACTTGTTCTATTTATGACATACTGACACCAAGTTAAAATGATTTGCAACGGTCGCTTTGTCGCGTCCAGTGTAGAGCTGTTGTGGCGCGACGCGACAACTGTAACGTCCGGTAGACAAGGTGAGTGAAGCCGAGAGCAAGATAGGCCTCGTCATATTTTCTACATTTAGCTTTTAAATGACCAGCACCTGCCTGGGTCTGTGCGACTTCATCTATGGCTTTTCTCTTCCCTTTCACTAATGAGTGAAGCCGAGAGCAAGATAGGCCTCGTCATATTTTCTACATTTAGCTTTTAAATGACCAGCACCTGCCTGGGTCTGTGCGACTTCATCTATGGCTTTTCTCTTTGCTTTCACAAACCGATCCATCTCCCATTCTAAGTTCTGTCCTTTGGCTGTTTACCGTTTTATTTATATTATTTTTCTGCCGATGGGTGTGTGTCATCAAAGTACTGCGAGAGCTATAAGAGCACGCGGATGTCTCCTTATGCTTTCTCTCGCCGTACTTTGATGTCATACACCGATCGATCTTAAAGTCTTCAAACCTTTACTCTCGCGTGTCACGTGACCGTGTAATCGGAGCCTCTGCAATTGAAAAATCGTGTTTTTTCATATTGCGATATTATCGCAAATGCAATTAATCGTTCAGCCCTAACACACACAGTAGTGAACACACACACACCGTGAACACACACCCGGAGCAGTGGGCAGCCATATTGCTGCAGCGCCCGGGGAGCAGTTGGGGGTTCGGTGCCTTGCTCAAGGGTGGAAGAGAGCGCTGGTTATTCATTCCCCCACCGACAATTACTTCCGGACCCGAGGCTCGAACCCACAACCTTCGGGTTACAATTCCGACTCTAACCATTAGGCCACAACTGCCCCCAACCCCCCCCCCCCCCTTTTTCGGTGGGGGGGTTTCACAAACCGATCCATCTCCCATTCTAAGTTCTGTCCTTTGGCTGTTTACCGTTTTATTTATATTATTTTTCTGCCGATGGGTGTGTGTCATCAAAGTACTGCGAGAGCTATAAGAGCACGCGGATGTCTCCTTATGCTTTCTCTCGCCGTACTTTGATGTCATACACCGATCGATCTTAAAGTCTTCAAACCTTTACTCTCGCGTGTCACGTGACCGTGTAATCGGAGCCTCTGCAATTGAAAAATCGTGTTTTTTCATATTGCGATATTATCGCAAATGCAATTAATCGTTCAGCCCTAACACACACAGTAGTGAACACACACACACCGTGAACACACACCCGGAGCAGTGGGCAGCCATATTGCTGCAGCGCCCGGGGAGCAGTTGGGGGTTCGGTGCCTTGCTCAAGGGTGGAAGAGAGCGCTGGTTATTCATTCCCCCACCGACAATTACTTCCGGACCCGAGGCTCGAACCCACAACCTTCGGGTTACAATTCCGACTCTAACCATTAGGCCACCTCCCCCCACCCCCCCCCCCCCCCCATTTTGGCTGGGAGGGCGCAGCCAGCAGTTTGCCGCAACAGTAGATCACTTTATGTATATAATTTTCCAGCAAAAATGTGTTTAATTTATTGCTGTCAAGAGGTTACATCATATCTGGATAATTTCCAGCTATTATAGTTGAACTGAATAAAATTGCTAATTATTTATAATTGTTTCTAGTATTATTTATTTATAATTGTAAATTATAAATGTATAAATTAAAAATCATATTTTTTTTATTTGTGTACGTTTTATATACAAAATCATGTATATTATAAAAAAATAAGTAAAATATATAAATATATATTTTTACATGACACACAAAATGATGTGGTCAAATAAACTGCATGGAAAACGGACAATTGTTTTTATATTACTTGGATTACTATGGATTACTTGTGAATTATTGTGATGTTTTTAATCAGCTGTTTGTACTCATTCTGACGGCACCCATTCAACTGCAGAGGAACCATTGGTGAGCAAGTGATGTTATGATTTTGAGCCCTGGCTGTGAATTTTGGAGCTCTGTTACGATAACTAGCTAATATTATGCTGAATTGAATTGAAGTGCTGCTATTATGAGGAAATGTCAGTATGATGAAGTGGTGTGTTGAGAGTGATGTTGAGATTTAGCTGGTATTGTGATGGTGTGGAGTGTAGTTGAGAGAATGTTGCTGTTTTGACATTGCTTTATTACAAGGAAGTGGAGTGTTGTTGTGATGTAGCTGATATGCTAATGTCCATTTGTAGTTTATATCACAGGAAGTCATGTGAATAATAAAGTACAGTGGCTGTGAGAGAGAGAGAGATAAAGACAG
>NW_015505799.1:382513-383260 GCF_001515645.1 Sinocyclocheilus grahami | reverse complement strand
TCACCCTCGGGCCATCCAAGATGTAGATGAGTTTGTTTCTTCATCGAATCAGATTTGGAGAAATTTAGCATTACCAATGCACTACTCTGCAGTGAATGAGTGCCGTCAGAATGAGAGTCCAAACATCTGATAAAAGCATCACAAGAAGAATCCACAAGACTCCAGTCCATCAATTAACTTTTTTTGACAAAAAAAGCTGCATTTTGTAGTAAGCAAATCCATCATTAAGATGTTTTGTAGTTTTGTAATCATTCTGTGGTTCATGCATAAGTGAGTTCAGGTCAGCGTGGGAAAAATCTATATATTGTTGTAATTGCTGCTGACTCCGAGCATGTTTTTACTCTGATCAGACGACTATATAAGCTCCAAATGAACTTGATTCTCACAGGTCTTACTAAGAGCATCTGTATCTGTAATCTCACAGTGATGTGATTGAGTAGTCGGAAGGCTCCGCTGTCACACTGACATAGAACAAGAGTTACACAAGCGAAGCCTCCGAAATGTTTCAAAAGCAGAAGCCTAAAAATGAGGGACTGCGTCCGTTATGTAGGCCGCTATACTATAAAAAAATTGCTTTAAAAAAAAAAAGAAAGCTGTGGTTGTTTCTGTGTTGATTGTCGATTGGGTTTTATTTGTTACCCAGGATCATAAATATCTTGATTGCAGTACAGTGTACAACAAAGATGTAAATTTTTATATTTTATATGATAATGACTTTGTATTTAAAATAAAAAGCATTGTTTCTAT
>NW_015505799.1:355174-382401 GCF_001515645.1 Sinocyclocheilus grahami | reverse complement strand
ATATGATAATGACTTTGTATTTAAAATAAAAAGCATTGTTTCTATTAAAACAGAATCCAGAAAAAAAATCTAATGGAAAACGGGGGGAGGGGGAAATAACTGAATTTTACAATGAAAATAGCTAGGGCTGTGCGATTAATCGAAATCATCATAAAAATTGCGATTTGAGCGTGCGCAATTTCTAAATCGCTTTATAGCATGATTTTCCGCGCCCCCGACCTCCCGCAGTATGCTATCCGAACCAATCAGAATGCAGCGCGCCTAAATGGAGCACAAGAACAGAACAGACCGGGCGGGTGCTTGGCGATAGACGGTGCCAGGTTCACACACTCCGTCTGTGGTGCGTATTTTTTCTGCGCCCATGTTAACGGATCAGAGCGTTCACACTGCATGCGATTTGTGGTCCGGCAGTGCGCTCCAGGAGCGGTGCGTCTGCAGTAGTCATGCTGCGATCGTCTCCGCACTGAGTCTATTTCTGCTGTGCTGCACGCGCTGAAAGTGACAGCGCATTATTCGCAGTAAAAATTAACATTGATTGGCACAGAAATGTAGTAATTACACCATAAATGCATAGAATTAAAGTCTACTGTTTCACAGTCAACACATGGCTTTTTGGCTAGATTTAAAACAAGGAAAAGTGCACTTTTAGATCAAGTAAGTTCTTTTTATTTATATAGCACATTTCAACATAGCAAAGCTATCCAAAGTGCTTAACAATGTAAATTCAAATTAAAAGAGAAAAGGAATCTAAAAAAAGACAGACAATAACACAACAATGAAATGAAATTAAAATGCTAAGGAGAAATTATACGTTTTCAACCTCGATTTAAAAATGGTAATTGAAGGTGCAAGGCGGCAGTCTAGAGGCAATTGGTGCCACAGACGGGGGGCAGTGACTGAAAAAACTCTGTCACCCTTAGTTTTCAAACGGGAACGAGGGACCGATAAAAGAGCCCTGTCCGTGGTCTGGTAGATTACAAAGGGATAATAAGATCTTTAAGATAAGATGGAGCTTGATAGTTTTATTTGTCCGTATCGCACAGCCCAAAAAATAACAGTTTGCATGTTTTTTTTCTCATTTGAAAATAGTGTAATTTGAAATTATATATATATAATATTATTCACCATGCTCAGCCAATTTAGTGTTGTACAGTCCAAAGAATGGCCGCTGATTTAAAAAAACAAAAACAATCATAGTATAATTGGTGTAGCTATATAACAGGTAACTTACTAAGACGTCGTTATCATGGGATTCTAGGTAATTCCCAATCCTGGCAACTAGGCACTGTGCTCCAGGCCATCAGAGGTTTTGACTTACTATAAAGCTTGTATATAGTTATTGTTGTATAGCCTAAGAAACTTATACAGAAACTCGCGTAAGTATAACCAGTGAATGTGGTTTGGAAACATCTGTCAGTTTGAATGTATGTAATGACTGTATGTAGTGTTTTGTGGCATAGGCAAGCTTGACTTGTGATCTGCTTCGCTTTTTTATTGGTGGGTCCCCATATTTCTAGTGAATCCTAGATTTGCCCAGGGAATGAAGCTGTTGGTGTAATAGAGGATATTTTGGAAAAAATGTTAGTAAGATCCCTGCAGAGACCCAAAGCCTCTTGCTGAACTTTCATTGGAAAAACTCTCAGATAACACTTCAGAAACCTCAATGGAAAAATGTGCTTGTGGCATCATTTCTGTGAAATATTACATTGCTTCTTGTACATTTTGCAAGTGTTGAGTGAGTGGTGCTAAAAGCATGTTCAGTTTTATCTGAAACTGATGAACATGATTCTGGCAGAATTTTAATAGGTTGGTTGTTGTGCATGTCGCGCCAGTTCAGAAATTAAATGTCTGGTGAGTGGGGCTAAAAGTTATTGATCTGTTGCACTTAAAAACTACGTACCATCTTTAAACCCTACCCTAAACCTAACTGATAGCGTTATTAAAAGCAAACATGAAATAAAAATGCATTTGCTGAAGCAGCCATGCTGTCTTGGCTTGCTTCTACAAGTCTTTCAGCTCTTTGAACGTGACTTGTGTTTTCCTTGGACTCAAAGTGAGTGCTCTGCGTTGCAAGTGTAATGCTGAATCAGGTGAGCTACCAAGCACAAAAAGAAAAGCCATACATATGGAGCTAGTTATGTGATGCAAATGTCAAACTGTGGTAACAGGGATTTGAGGCCGAATCATAGTTTTGTGCAAGGATCTGCGCCAAAATAAGTCTTTAGTAATCAATAATCTACTCTTGTCATCATAATTTGTGTAAAAAGGAATACAATTTGTTCGTGTTTTACTATAATTTTAGCTGGAAAGTGCAGTGAAGTGTATGCACAGGGACGGTTTGGGATGTTTTTTTGTTTTTTTGTGCAAAAATGTAGTTAGAGACACATTTTTACAATAAGTCTATGTTGGAAAACTCTTAAATTGTTAGATTTCTTTAAGAGTATTTCTCACATTTGGAGAATTAAGTGCATATATAGACATTTTATGTCTATTTTTTGTAGTTTTTGCCTGGGGGCCCCCCCAGAGCACAGAACATATTTTGGTATTTGTAGATATGAAACAAAAACATTATTTAGTCTATTTATGAATATTTGTACTCGTTTTGACAGGTTTTACTAATCTTTTGGGTGCATATGCTGATATTCAGAAATGTGTATTTGTGAGTTTTTGTCTGTGGGTCGGTAAAGTGTGTGTTCAAGTTGTTTATCGGGGTGCCAAGCTATTCTGAATAGCATGAGATCCACAGAGGGGTATTTCAGGCTGCATGAAGCTCATGAAGGACTTATTCCTCAGGCGACTGCTTTTATCAGCACGGTTTTTGCATTTGTGTGAATCTCCTGCTATGTGTGTGTGTGTGAGAGAAAGAGATGTAGGGATTGTGTCTTTATATGGTCGTGTCTGTAAGATCTCGGTCACGATATTTAAAACATCAGCACTAATGTCACTGGAATAGTCAAATACGGCAGCTTTCTGCTATAAGCAGCTGTGAGTGTGTGTATAAACATTCAGGATTCAGTGTATGTTTCCTCAGCTGTGGGCACTTTTATGTCCCAAGGGTTCATTTTTATTAAAACTAACAGATTTTAATTTGTTACTTTTTGTTAGATGAAGATCACATTAAAACCACATTAAAATGCCTTCATCCTTTATATTGCTACTTTCCAAATGCTTTTCAAGTATAGATTTTATTGTACAAGTCGGGATGCACAATACATTGGTAACCTATCAGTTGCTTATTGTATTTTTAATTCTGCGTCTTATTTTCCCTGTTTTTACACTTTAATTGCATTTTGATGGCTTTACATTTTTATACTGTAACTGTACATTATAATGCTGTGATGCCTAAATTCATGTAAAGTAATATATTTTAGTTTTTTAGTATTTAAAAAAAAATATTTAGACAAAACAGTGTAGAAATTATTTATTGGTTTATCAGTTATCTGCCTAAACATGGAAATAATTCTCAGTTTATGAATATTGGCAAGAATTGTAGTTGTATTGCATTCCTTTGTCTTAAGTCTCAAATATAAAAGTCCATGATAAAAATTGTTGCATTTTAAAAAATTTCGATCATTTAAACCGTAACTATTTTTATATTTATTTTTTAAAAGGTATTTTTTCATATTTAGAAAAATGTAAGTATAACACGCAATTCATATTCTGTAGGCTACTTTTAAAATACTTTTATGGTGCTATGAGTCCTTTTCGAAGCTTGACAGCCCCAGTAGGGCTGCACGATTAATCGAATGTGATTTTCATGCGCATTTTGATAGTAATGCCGGTTCTGTAATCAGCAGGAAATCGTCATCACGTGCTTTCAGATGGAGCAGAATTTACTACACAGAGCCGTAGTTCACTGACAAGTTACGCAAATTCTGAAATTGAAGAAATCATTCTCGATAATGACAGCTGTTTGCATAGCTTCTCAGTGAACTACGACTCTGTGAAGTAAATGCTGCTCCAGCATGTGAAAATACCACATTTAATAACATATTTTTACTCCGAACTCACTTCATAATGTCAGTCGAGTGTTTGAAATAAATCCTTCTGTGAGACGATGTGGTACTTACACAGAATAAGGCACGCAACATATTTCATAGTATTTAAGCAGTGATAAAGGCATTGCATCATAAATATACTTTATTTGAATGAAAATTATAATAATAAGAACTCCGATAAACCGTATATTGCCGTAGTCGTGTGTTTATTAGTCACGTTGAATCAATGAAAGCAGTTGAATCTTCTGTTTATTCAGCTGCAGCGATAGGCATTTTCTGGGATTCTTCTGCGAGGCGTGTTTGGAGTTTCAGTGCGAGAGCGCCCTCTGGATGGAGATTTACTACTGATCACAGAACCGTGCTTCACTGAAAGATACAAGCTTCTGTCGAATCGCGATCTCGATTCCATTTCGATTTATCGTGCAGCCCTAAGCCCCAGTCCTCATTCTCTTAGGTTAATTAAATGGGATATTCTTTAAAAAATTACATTTTGTGTTCCATGAGAAAAAGTCATACATGTTTTGATCAACCTGAAGATGAGTAAATAATCACTGGGCTGGTGTTTCTTGTGCTAACCCTGTAACTGGTTTTATGAGGTTAACATGCATTTTGGTAGTCTGTCCTTCTGCCTGCGGATCCAGCTGATGACAGATGAGTGCTAACGGACGTTCTATTTTTAACTCTTAGACGAGGCATTAATGGATGTGACTTAATTGAGTCTCAGTGAAATGAGTTTGACTGTATGCGTGTGTGTGCGTCATGGGCTCAGATGCAGAGGGAGTTTATGGGTTCAGTGTCATCTATTCTGAAACGCTGGACAAAGAAAGACCGAATGAAAGAAAATGCAGAAATCCGAAAACATCAGACAGCAGTGTGTGTGTGTGTGTGTGTTATGTAAGAGTGCAGCTGTGCTACAGGGATTTGCTCTTATGTGCTTGTGTACAGATACGCTTATGAAAGGGAGAGTGGAGCAAAGGTTCAGACTCAGAGATTTTAGTGGTGGGATTTTAAGTTTTTTTTTAAGCCTTGGTGTGAAGTTGGAATTAATAACTTTTTTTTGTAGATTAAAGGGATAGTTTGTAGTAGAATGTGGGTAACCAAACCATTGCTGGTTCCTATTGTATGTAAAAATTCTGTTGAAAAAAATACAATGGAAGTCAATGGGGGCGAGTAATGGTTTAGTTACCAACATTGTTCAAAATATCTTCTTTTGTGTTTAGCAGAAGAAATTCATACAGGTTTGGAACAACTTAAGGGTGAGTCGATGACAGAATGTTGATTTTTGAGTGAACTATCCCTTTAATTCATTGAATAATAATTGATTTTTAAAAATAATTTGCTGAGAAAAAGCCCCTAAATTATGATAATTAGGAAACATATTATATTATAATTGCAATATTATTGAACTCAACTCACAAACGTGCATAAGGTGATGGGACAAACATTCTGATGATGGGAAATACTTTATTACAGATTTTATGTACAGGTAGGTGGCATGAATAATACAATTTTGATGGTGTTATTTTCTTTACACTATTTAATTAATAAATTGAATCTGTAATCTCTTTATTTTTAGCCTTTTGACAGTATTCAGTGTATAATCTCTCTATATATACAGAGCATCTATTATTTCAGCTGAATAGCCATTGAAAGAGACCATTGCTGAAAGCATGGAAGCCATGGAGAGATTCAGCATATTTTCTGTGATTTATATTTTTGAAGTCTCTGGGCATTTAAATCTAGAGTCATGTAGCTTCTTATTTCACTTTTCGATTCTAATGTAACCAAATCTCTTCTCAAATTTAATCTCATCAGATCTTCTCTTTTTAAGTTGAATGTTTTCTTCCTGAATCAAAATGAATCAAATCTGTGTCTGAATTGAATCTCAGTTATATTGAATCTCTTCTCAAAGTGAATCTTATCAAATCTCCTTTCCAGGGTATTCTTATTGAATCTTACCTTAAATGGAATCACGTCTTCGTGACTGGAATTGCATCACAAACTTATTCATAACTCTTCTTAAAGAAGTATGTAGTTTCACCTAGCACAATTACAAAAATAAAGTGTATTTTCAAACAACATTCACAAATGCTCTTTACACTAATCGCACCCTTACGATTATTCTTATTCTTACATTATTTTACTATTTTATCTGGGGATTGACAGTTAAAAGCTAACGTGTGGCAAAAGCATGATTTTAGCTTACCTGTTAAGAAGAAACTCTACAATTTTGGCATCTCAATTGAAGCGCAAACATTTAGTCAAATTCCTTTGATAATAACTCTGCCTCCAGTTATTTAGTTAGGTTTGGAAAATTATTAATTTTCATAAGAAATTGTGAAAATTCTCACTTGTCTCACTTGTTGATTTGATAGATTTTTTCGGCTTACAATTCTAATGTTAATGTAGTATAACTGTGACATATACATGTTTTGTAATTTGAATGTAAATTGAATGAAATTAAGTTGTTTTATTGCTTTCTCGGTCTTCAACCCCAACATTTGAGCTTTTCTTGTGCTTCAGGTCAGAACACAGCTCAGCCCCTTTGAAATACTGGAAGAAAATCTAAATAATAAATCTTTAAGCACTAATAATTTACCATCATTAGGAAAATTGAATAAAACCAGCGAATACAAATCAAAAAGTGACACTCTTCGTAGTCTGCTTTTTATTGTGATAGCACTCTATACAGATAAACTCCACAACAAACAATAACAAACGCAACTGATAATCCTTTATGGATCCAGTAAAACTTACAGTTACAGTGGTAAAATATTATGCACTGATACAGTGCACAGTAAAAGTGATATGTAATATTAAAAATTGTATGTAGTACAAGTTGTAGTAAAGTGAATAATATAAAAAGCGAGTTCAACAGTATATAATAAATTTATAATAGAATAAATTATATGTATAATACCAAAATAAATAGATGAATAATAGCAAGTAGAATATGTAATATCAAGGGTGGAATAATACAGAATAGACAATAATGAAGAATAAATTAATAGTAAATTATAAAGTAAAATAAATAATCATGAAATGTAGTTTTATAATAGTATTGTGTAATAATTATTAAACAAAGTAAGAAACAAGTAAGGGGGGAGAGAGAGTGTGTGGTTTGAATATGAGCAGGGTAATTCTGGCCATTCATTCAGGGCTATTTTGGGTTAAATACAACATTAGGCTGTGGAAGTATAGCCTAGTCTCTTGGAAATGCAGAGAACAGGCTTTCTTCAGCTTTCCTTAAGGCTTGCGTTGTCCTGTTTGCAATTGGCTAAAAATAAAAAAAAATAAAAAAGTTCACAGATTTGTGATAAGCTATGAAATCCTTATAATCAAGTGATGATAAACTTACTCTTTGTAAATAAGTAACGTTAGTGAAATTAAAGAGAGATGCTTTAGCTCCATCCCTAATCCTGACAGTCTGGCACTGTCTTGTCAAAGTGCTCACTCTACATATTGTGCTCATAACACAATTTACTTTATGATATAAACTACAATATAAAGTTAAAACTTAAGAATTCATTTAAACTTTGATTTCGTATAAAGTCTCAGCTTTCACAGCTTACTAGCGATATCGCTAGCTATTAATAGTCTGACACTGGTGGCGAATTAAGCTGTCAACATAAAGCTAAAAATGACTAAAAAACATACAGAAACAACTGTTCAGTCTTACCTGTGAAAGATCATTTTAGATTGTAGATGCCCAAGCTGCCGACGAGTCAGGTATGTTTTCGCCTGTCCCGATATGAGAGGTGCCTTCACCAATATGGCGGCGACGTTGACGTGCGGTCGAGCGGCCAGTGAGGTGTCTAGGTATTTATTATGTCTATGATAGATAATTACTGTGGAAGTTCCTGTGTATATATATCATGTGTTGTCATGAGAACTCTTTGCAAGCATTCTGAACCAGCCTGTGAAAAACATGCCTATTTTCATGTTTCAAAATGTAGCAAACAACGGCAGGAACACATTCCTTACTGTTGTTTGTCACATTTTGAAATATTTCAGACGCCCGCATGCCTCTTTAGAGTAATCGCTCATTAAGCTGAACGTGAGTGTGTGTGAGTTAGCACTGCGAAATGACTGTATCCTGCAGAAAGAGAGCCAGATTGTTGAAAAAAGAGGCTTCATAAAGACTCTTTCTCATGAAAACACTTTGCTCTCTGTTGGGGGAGACTGATGTTCCCTTGTTGGACTGCATGTTTGGGTTAGCGGGCATGCGCTTTCTCTGTCAGGAGATTTTAATAAGCTTTATTAGCATCGTAAATGAGGGATTACATTACCAAAGCATTAATCAACATCACACATATAGGCTACACCCACGCGAATGCAGTTAGGATAGCAGTGTAAAGTAAGTTTGAATATTCGTTTGCTGTAGTGTGTACATGTCTCTGCTCCTCGCGCTGCTCAATAAGACATGGGCTCTTGTATCAAATACAGTCACTTGTCTTTGACCGCACAGTTCTCTCAGCTTACACACACGGGTCTGAGAGTGAACTTCTCATATTACTGAACGCACCCTTGTTTAGGAATATTTGTTTCTGAACTGAGAGGAAGAAAGCAATGAAGAGGAGACAGAAAGGGACTTTAACCTGGTCTGGTTTCTTTTGTGTGTGGAGAAAGACAGATTGTGATGGTTAGAGATGTGGAAGCATCACTTCTCTCCGCAGAAGAGACTCCGGGAGGAAAAGGGCTGGGCTAAGCAGGTAGAGTCAGCACTGATTGGTTCATTACTGTGGTATATTGTGACATCATGACTTTGTTTGGCCTGCAAAATCAAGCAGTTACTTATTCATTGTAGACCGTTTTGAGTGATGAAACTCTATTTATGTTATCTATTTAAATTACTTTATTAGAGTTGATTGCAGGTTTTCAAAACCCCTAAACTTTGGCACATAGCACCTGTACACTTTATGTTGCACAGATACACTTGTCTTTTCTAAGCAGCTAAAGGACCTCATAAAATCATATTTGGGGGTTCTGTGGACAGTTCATGTGCTTTGAGGCCAAGCAGATATTAATATAAAATTCTTAATATAAAAAACTCTTTATGATGTTTATGATTCATCCAGCATTACAAAGATTTTTGTCCAATAAATAATAGTTATTAATATGTATAAATTAAGTTTTTTAATTTATTGTATTCATTATTAACTTTTAATTTTTGATATTAGTATAATTAGTATTAGTATAATTTGCATAATAATCATGTTTAATATGCAACAAATAAGTAATATTTAATATAATATTAGTTAATAATAATAATCATAGTAATTATTATGATGACTACTAATAGTAGCATTATAATATTATTATTTCTTTAAAATATGATATTAAATATGGCTTAATCGTTGTATATTAAACATTATTATTATTATCATTATTGACTGATTATAATTCTATTAATAATAGTCCCTAATGTTCTGGTCATTCCTACAGATATATGGTTTGGGTATAATGATAATAATTTAATTAATTAATTATTATTAGTAGTAGTAATAGTTTTTAGTATTATTATTTCTGTAAAATATATTAAATATGACTTATTGTATATTAAACATTATTATTATATAATATTATCATTTTATATTGTGCATTATTACTGTGATGATTATTTATTCTTGCTATTTTTATTTTTTATTTTTTTTATACAGGCCCCTGTCTGGAATGTGCATTTCAGTTTTGATTGACAGCTGTCCCATACTTCAGTTCACATTCTCCATGTGACTTTGACCTACAGTGTATCTGTGTTGTCTGCGCTGATCGTGTGTGTGTGTGTGGTGTTCTGTCTGTCTGGTGGGTGTCATGCTGAGTTGTAATGACCCGTGTGTGTGTGTGTGTGTGTGTGTGTGTAGTCCTGTCTGGGTGATGGTCTAGATTCAGGTGCATTATCCTGATTAGTTAAACCCTCATTATGTGTGTGCTCTTCCTCATTGATTAGAATGTCCTGAGTGTGTGTGTGTTTGTCCTGCTGTGGTAGAATACTTTTGCTTAAGCTAAAAGTCAAACAAAAGTTTACCATGTTGTCTCTGTTTGTGTCTCTCTCTTAGGGTGAAGAGTACTGGGTTCAGGTGTACCGGCTGGAACACGGTGATGGAGGAATTCTTGACCTGGATGATGTTCTGTGTGATGTGGCCGATGACAAAGACAGAGTGAGACATGCAAACATTCAAACACACACTCTCACACTGCTAGCATTCTCTTCTAAAACGGGCAGCGCTCCTGTGCGTTTCTTTAGTAGTATATATTTTAGTTACATGTATCAGATGACTGTTGTCTCCCAATAACCATGACCTAATTTGAGGCCGGACTCACAAACACATACACACTGCTGTGAACTCCAGTGTTCAGGCATCAGTAGTGCTGTATGGAATCTGCAGCTGCAGAAACTCCACAGGTTTCCACAGAATTCCATCCGCCATCATTCATAAAATTCTACGCTTTCCCCTGCTTTTGTTTTTGAGATATTTTAGATAATTTGCTAATGCCTTCAGCTACCAATTAGACAGCTACAATAGTATTTAAATAGTATAGTATATTTTATTATTATATATATATTTTTTAATTGATCACATCTTTCGATATTGGGTACTTAATTTTGCATGATCATTTCGAATATTTTTACAGTTAGATTTATCTTAAAGTTGATCTTTAAAACGAATTAATAATTTAATAATGCTGTTAATTGTAATCTTAAAAAAAAACTATTTTCATAATGTTATAATGTTGTGATGCCAATGACAATTATTTATTATTATTATTATTATATTAATAATAGTCTTTGTGATGTTGTTAATTTCCTTTTCCTTACACTTACGTGGCTTGGGTCCCTTATTAATAATATCAGTAATATGTAAAATAATAAAAGCAAAAAATATTATTATTATACAAAATATACTTTTAAACCATTTAAAAATGTAACACAATTATTTGTTTTTAGTCTTTCATTTTTGCTTTATTTTGACAAAATAGTGTACAATAATAATAATAATAATAAAAGTCGTTGTTGGTGGTGGTGGTATTAATATTATTATTATTATTATTGGGAAATTGTAATTCTGTTAATAATAGTCTATATAATGTGGATGTTTCCTATACTTGTATGGCTAGAGTCCCACGTTAAAATAAAAATGACAAAATTGTATAGAATTCTAATCTGTTATCGACCATAACATGAGCATAATTACTGGCTTATTGGTATCGAGCAGAATGTTAATATTAGTTCATCTCTAATTAGTAGTATTGTACATTCAAAGTCTTAAAAGTAAACAGTTGTGAACATTTAATGAGCAAAATGAATGAATGAATGAATGATTAAAATGGCAATGAGAGATTTGAGTTTTCTGCAGGGTAACTCTGCCCCCCTCTGGCCAAACACAGGCAGTGCACTCTCTTCTTCACTTTGCAACATGTTGCTGACCCAGAACAGATGATATCGGCTTACCAAGACCATAGACACTTTGCTAGAATGTAGTTGTGTGTTTGATGTGGTGGGTGTGTCTGGGTGTGTGCGTGTTATTTTAGTTCTCTGTGTGAAATAAAAGACACTTCACATCTGTGCCTGAGGGACACACACCAGGGATACGCTCTCACATTTATAGCTGATAGTGTCTAGTTTTACCTTAAAAGACGATGCCTTCTATCAGCCAGTGTTTACGTTACATCCTGGTATCTCACACCGATTTACTGAATGACTCAGGCTGCACCTGTGGTCACAGGAAACACCGTCCGCAAACAGGAAGTGCTACAATACTGCTTTAATGTGGTTTAGTGTGACGCATTTAACCTACAATCACACAACAGCACAGAAACTCACACATGTTTTAAACTCTCTGCACAAATGTGGACTGTCTAATATTAATGGTCCATAACCAGTTTTGTAATTGTCTGTGGTAAACCAGCGTCCATTTTTAGGCTAAACGCATGAACACAGGCACACACACACACACACACTCAGAGCAGGGTTATTATAGTTTTGTGTTCTTAATTTACTTTTTAATTATTTTTTACTTGTCCTTTTTATTTTAGTTTTGCTTCGATTTTTCTTAGTGCCTATTATTTTTGGTTTTTAGTTATAGCTTTTGGTTTTTAGTTTAATTGTTTTTTTTTGTTTTTTTTAGAATATTTATTCTATATTTTAGTTTAAGTATTTTAGTAAATTAATGCTTATAATTTAAATATGTTTTGTGGTAATTTAAATATGTAATCCATATAATTCCAATATTTTTTACATGTTTGTATAAAACTATATTTTAGTTTTTTTTATAATATTTTATATGTAGTTTTTCTTCTGCATTCTTTATTTTAGTTTTAGTATTTTTAGGTGTCTTAGTATGTTAATGCGTTAACAGGTATAATTTTATATACTGTGTGTATATATATATATATATATATATTGTAAGTCGCTTTGGATAAAAGCGTCTGCTAAATGACAGGTGTATATGACTTTCTTCTTTCAGACAAATACAATCAAAGTTATATAAAAAAAACGTCCTGGCTCTTCCAGGCTTTATAATGGCTGTGAATGGGGGTTGAGACGTTAATCATGGGGTAATCTTCATTTTGGGTCATCAAAAATGAAAATCCTATAATTTACTCACCCTAAAGATATTTCAAACCTGTATGAATTTCTTTCTTCAGTTGAACACAAAAGAAAATATTTTGTAACCAAACAATTGTTGGTAGGCATTGACTTCTATAGTTTTTCCCCCCTCCATACTATGAAAGTCAATGGCTACCAGGGACTGTTTGGTTACCAATATTCTGCTAAATATCTTATGATCCACAAAAGAAATTCAAGTCATACTGAAATGACATGAGGGTAAGTAAATGATGATCAAATTTAAATTTTTGGGGTGAACTATCCCTTTAAGGCCATCTCTATGCTAACAAACTTAAATGACAACATTTAGCAGATATATACCACATATAATATGCGCCTTTAAAATTTGAAATGAGAATATATATATATATATATATATATACATACACACACACACACATTATTGGGACACATCTCTTATTTAATTAATTTAAGTATTCAATCAGACATATTTCCCAGGTCTGTGATGAAATCAAACAGCTAACCATGCAGTCTGCATTTACAAACAGTTGTGAAAAACATGGGTCGTTCTGAAGAGCTCAGTGAATTTGATCCTGAAATTTCATGCTTGCTAGATATGGTCACATATAAGTGGTGTTATTGAAAAGTGGAAGCATTTAGGAACAGCAGCAACTCAGTCACAAAGTGAAAGACCATGTAAAGTCACAGTGCAGGGTCACCAAGTGCCGAGGCGCATGGTGCGTAAAAATAACCAACTCTTTGCTGATTCCATAGCTGAAGAGTTCCAAACTTTCACTGGCATTAATATCAACACAAAAACCGTGCAACGGGAGCTTCACGGAATGGGTTTACATGGCCAAGCAGCTGCATGCAAGCCTCACATCAGCAAGTATAATGCCAAGTATCAGATGGAGTGGTGTAAAGCACGCCACCACTGGACTCTGGAGCAGTGGAAACTTATGCTGTGGAGTGACGAATCACACGTCTCTGTTTGGCCGCCTGATAGGTGAGTCCTGACCTCAGCCTCATCGAAAACCTTCAATGAACTGAAATGGTGATTGCGAGCCAGGCCTTCTCATCCAACATCAGCGCTTGACCTCAAATGCTGTACTGGATGAATGGGCAAAAATTCCCACAGAAATACCCAGATACCCACCACTTCGATACCCATTGCATTAACCTGAATCTGAAGGGACACTCCTGTGTACGTGTGTGTTGGCTGTTTTACAGCGGCTTTGAAAATTGTTCATCCAAACAGATTTTACAGCTTTAACTGTCCAGCTGAAAATGAACCGTGGTCTCCTCTCATTTGGTCGGGTTCAGGCTCATATGTTCAGTTATGTGTAAACTATAGGCTATAGGGCAGATTGTGTGTGTGTGTGTCAGACAGTGTTGGGCAGTAACTAGTAACTTAGTTACTGTAATAATATTACTTTTTGCAGTAACTAGTAGTGTAACTAATTACTAATAAGATTTCAGTAATAATATTAGTTACCATCCATAAAACAGCTTAGTTAGTTACTTTTGATGCCTTAACCCTGCTGATTTAAAATCCAACAATCAAATAATTTCTAGATTTATTTTCATAATTTTCACGACTCGCGCATGCATGTGATGTCCCCAGTGCAGCAGGCAAGCTTGGAATATGGAAAAGCTTACATTTATTATGTCTATGGGATAAACAGTCCGTGTGGCGCGATTCAAATGAGTCGCGCCGTTTCGTTCCGCTTTAGGCGCATATACATTATATCGAACATTTATTGAACTCTTCATATCGTTTTATCGAGGAAAATTATATCAAATTCGAATTATCATTATCGAATTATCGCCCAGCCCTAATCTGAGCACTGTTGTGTAAATTGTGGCTTTACTTTACTCTGGCATTACATCCCACCCACATCCCTCTGATCAGCACGTGGCACATTATATTACTATAATCAAAAATCTTTTTGGAAAATTAAAGTTTCTTACAAACTTGTGTGATTTGAAAAAATTCATAATGAAATATAATCGGAGAAAATTACAATTAGCAACAAGCTACACATGACAATTAATGAGATTAATACAAAACTTCTACTGGAATGTCACTATCAATAACTAGAATTTTATGTGGAAGATACACAGTTACAACTTCTGTGGGGCGTAAAGAAAAAGTTATGTAACTAGTAGTGTAACTAATTACTGTTGCCGGAAAGTAATAAGTAAAGTAACAATATTACTTTTGAAATTAGTAACTTGTAATGAGTAATACATTACATTCTTTGAGTAACTAGCCCAACACTGGTGTCAGAGTGAGATGGGTTCAACAGATTGTGAAGCTCAAAGATCATATCCTTTTAAAGAGGAAATTAATATCCTCACAGGAAGTATATACAGTGGGGCAAAAAAGTATTTAGTCAGCCACCAATTGTGCAAGTTCTCCCACTTAAAAAGATGAGAGAGGCCTGTAATTTTCATCATAGGTATACCTCAACTATGAGAGACAAAATGAGAAAAAAAATCCAGAAAATCACATTGTAGGATTTTTAAAGAATTTATTTGCAAATTATGTCCTGGGAACTTCCTGTCAGCATACTTGGTGCACACAAACCACTGTTGACCTCCAGTGTGTGTGAAGATGTGTTTGTAAGATGTGATTTGTGTTGTTGGGTCGGTGAGTTCTTGTTTTTAGAGTCATTGTGAAACACATGGAGGGATTTCTCAATGCCGCTGTTGCTCGTTCAGCTGTAATGCTACTGTGTGTGTGTGTGTATTTCCAGTAATACACGAGGTGTCATGTTTGTTTAGGTAACCAGTAAAGAATTACTCAACCCTATGAAGAACAGCACTGCAGTATTATTTGTTATGCTAAAGTTAATTGAGGTTTGGGTTACTTGAAGCAGCAAGAATCACACGCATGCATACACGCCAGCTAAAGACATTCTTCACGTCTTCATACACATTTCTTCATCTCCCTTATTTTTTCTGTCTGTTTTTCTTCATTGCACTGGCCTTTTGTTTCTGTAGTGGGGAAAAAAGTAATATACTCATGTAAGTGTGTTCAAATGAAACGATTTCTTGTTGGGTGAACTATTTCTTGTGACCAATTAAAATGTGTTTACCAAGATGGCTATTTCAGCCCTTAGAGGTGAATATCTTTGTGTACATATACTACTGTTCAAATGTGTTTTTTTAATGTTTTGCTCAACAAGTCTGCCTTTATTTAATCACAAATACAGTAAAATATTGTGGAATATTATTACTGTTTAAAATAACTTTTAATATATAAATAATATACAGTGGGTACGGAAAGTATTCAGACCCCCTTAAATTTGTCACTTTTTGTTATATTGCAGCCATTTGCTAAAATCATTTAAGTTAATTTTCTTTCCTCATTAATGTACACACAGCACCCCATATTGACAGAAAAACATAGAATTGTTGACATTTTTGCAGATTTATTAAAAAAGAAAAACTGAAATATCACATGGTCCTAAGTATTCAGACCCTTTTTTAAAATTTAATTTATTCCTGTGATGCAAAGCCAAATAAAAATTTCCTCATCATTATTCCTGTTTTTAGTGTCACATGATTCTTCAGAAATCTTTCTAATATGCTGATTTGGTGCTCAAGAAACATTTCTTATTACTATCAATTATTTACAATCAATGAAAACAGTTGTTCTGCTTAATGTTTTTGTAGAAACCCTGGTACTTTTTTCATAATTTTTTGTTGAAATCGAAATCTTCAGTAGCAGTATAAATATCTCACTTTTGAACAATTCAATGTGCCCTTGTTGAATAAAATTATAAATTTTTTAAGTCTAACTGACCCTATAATTCTTTTTATTATTGCAGGAGATTAAAACAGATGACAAACGTTTCGGCTTGCTGCCTTCGTCAGTGTCATCCATTTTTATCTCCTGCAATAATAAATTGTAGAGTGCAGACCTTGAGTAACGTTTGATATAAGAGACAGGTTTCTGCACTTATAAAAGCTGGGAGAGCGCGGTGAGTGTTGTGATTGAAGTCTAACTGACCCCCCAAATTTTGAACAATGTACTTCTTTGAGCTAAATCTGGCATCTAAATCTTTGGGGACATCCAGAGGTGTCCTCATTTGTATTTAATTATTTTAAATAATGTCAATTGTTTTTTTTTTTTAATGCATGTGTTTGTTAGGGCGTGGCTTATGGGTTAGAATACAATATTTATAATTGGCTGTATATAAGAACTATAGAAGTCTATGATATGTCCCTATTTAGATGTGTGTGTGTGTGTGTGTGTGTGTGTGAGAGAGAGAGAGAGTTTAAAATGTAATTTATTGCTGTGATGGCAAAGCTGAATTTTCAGCATCATTACTCCAGTCTTCAGTGTCACGTGATTCTTCAGAAATCATTGTAATATGCTGATTTGGTCATTAAGAAACATTTCTTCTTATTATCAATGTTGAAAACAGTTGCATAGCTTTTTATTTGAAATATATATATTTTTTATATTATAAATGCCCCCCCCCCAAAAAAAAATCAGACCTCAAATATTTTAACAGTAGTTTTTATGTCTATTAAATGTAAAATTTATTTTACAACACTGTACAGTGTGCATCATTTATTAATCTAGGTTTGTTCAAATCTACATTTTTCTTTATATCATTAACAAACAAGAATTAGATGAATAAATTATTAAAAGATTTAAAACTATATAAAAATTCTAAAAAAGATTTCAAATGTTTTTCATTTTTAGTTGGTGATAACAGATGTATGAACTATTGGTACCAAACTGAACCTTATTGTAAAGTGTTACCAACATTTTTTTGTTCATTATAATTACATATTTTTCTTTACAAAAAGAAACTTTGCAACAAACTAGAAATTATATAGCTTATTATATAACAGGCTGGAAAACAATGACATTTCACAAGCCATTTTTGCAATTTTGACCAAACCTCATCCATGTTAGCCAGCTAGACAGAATTATTTTGGTGACAAATCTGCAGAATTTTCTAAACAAAAAACAAATGTTTAGGTTTGCAAGGCATAATAATGTATGTATCAAATTTTCTCACTTTTTCACATCGTTCTCACTTTTTTTCACTGTGTTTTTTCTTTGCAGTTGGTGGCAGTGTTTGACGAACAGGAGCCTCATGTCGGAGGTGACGGCACCAGTGCGAGCTCCACAGGCACACAGTCGCCGGAGCTCTTCTCTGGAGAGCCGTCCACCTCCACCCCACTGTCTGCCTTCCAGCCGTACCTGCCCCACAGCGAAATAGAGGTCACCACATCCACGCTCCGAACCAGTAAGAGACAGACGAAGAGACTCTCGTAATGTAGTATAGGAATTTCCAAGTTTGAAATGTGCCACTGCTGTGGAAGTTTTGGCCTTTTGTGTCACTCATTGGTCTCTCTATTTCTCACAGACATGCCTTTGCATGTACGTCGCAGTAGCGATCCGGCATTGTTGAACCTGACAGCGATGTCCTTCTCTGAGCCTGGTTCGCAACCCGAAGAACCTTCCAGAAAAAATCCCACACGCTGGTCTACAACCGCCGGCTTCCTGAAACCACGTTTCTCCTCCGGCACCAACAGTCTGGAGAGGAAGGTATGAAGCTGCTGTGAAGCTCCAAAGCTTTATAGTGGAGGAACATAACTGACTACTCTGAAAAATGACAATTCTGTCATCATTTACTCACCTTGATGACTTTCATTCTTCTTAAAATGAGGATATTTTGGGGAAAAAAGTTCTTAATCGTACGTACAGTAATGTTATTTTGGACCTTATTTAGCAAACAGTTGAAACATTCTTCAAAATATCATCTTTTATGTTCCAGAGAAGAAATTCATACAGGTTTGTAGTGACATGAGGGTTAGTAAATAATGGCAGAATTGTAATTTTTGGTGCACTAATCACTTTCTCTGATGCTTATTGAGCGCAGTAGTTGGGTTCAGGAAGTAAAACTTCCATTATTTTTTCTCCATGGGGAAATAGATTTTAACACTAATTTTTAAACCTATGTAAGACAGACCTATTGTGAGTTCCGAGGTTATTAATCAATGGTTATGCTTTTGTTAAAGACACCAATTTGCATTATTTTAATGCAGTTTTAAATAAATAACAAATCTCAACAAAAGATCTCAGCAGAAACTCCCATCAAGCACAACAAATGACATAATTGAGTCTGTCTCAATACGCTCTTTTAAAATACTTAAATATTTGCAAATATATGCATATTTCCAATAAACTTAAAATGTTCTTCCTATATATCAACTTTAAACTAATAACTTTAACTATTTCTCCATTGTTTTTTTTATTTTGATTAAAACATTCGTAATATTTGATGGGATTGTAGTTTTCCCTTATTAAAGCCATTAAGTACACAGTCTTGTCTTTTGTCTGATTTTCAAATACTTTATTGCTTCAGATAAAAGTTTGTAATGGTGTAATTCACATTGTAGCTGGTTGGTTTGATTCATGGCTTATAACTCTTTAAACAAAGACTTTTTGAAAAAATGAATGGAAAAAATACTTCCAAAACCAATGCCATGGTAAAAGTGGGCTGACACTATTGCACTCTATTAATGTTGCTGTATGCTGTATTGCTGTTTAGAGGCAATCGGGTTCCTGCTGGTGTCATTTCTCAGATCATATCCGATAAATCTGTCATCTTTAGAGGCAGAGGTCACATCACCCTTCATGACATCTCTATGAATATTTACTGTCATTTCTGAAGGGTTCACAACCAAGCATCTCACAAACAGAAAGAGCTCTATAAACAAGCCATGTGATGGCATAGAATGTTTTGCTGCTGTTTGTGTGTTAAATTTATTGTGTGCGTGTGCGAGTTCATTTAATGCATTTGCTGATGTGACCATCATTTCTCTGTCAGTTCTCCTTCTAGCAGAGTAATGCTTATGTCAATGCTAGTCATACAACTCTCTAGACAATGAGTTATGGATTTTGCTCGCTCTTTCACACTTGCTCATCTCGGGTTATTCCTTTGTAGTGTGAGGCTTTGATTTACAGCTTTTTCTTATCCATCAGTACAGTGTCCTCATAGACCAAAAATATATTTTGGCATATATGGCTGTTTACTGGTATATTAAATTGTAATCTGACCATCCATGTACATGTGAATCATCATTATTATCGTTTTACTACAGTGTACTAAGTAGGCAATAAACAGAAAGTTAATGCTGTAAGAATATAATTTTTCTCTCCTCAGGGCCGAGGTGTCGACACATATCGTAGTCTTCCTCGTGATGCAGGGCAGCGGTCCAATCAGAACGAGTTTCAGCGTGAGAAGGCCCGTTCCTCACTCAGCGCCAATCATCCCATGGTGGACCGCTGGCTGGAGCGACAGGAACAGGTTGGTACTGTAATGATCTAGTCATTACATTTTGTCATTTATAAAGCAGTATGACTACATTACAGCCATACCGTAACATTTGATAATTGCACTAAGCCATTTGGTTTTATTTCTATTAATTGTGCAACCCTAATGTTAAGGGTCATGTTTCTTAAGAAATCAACATTTCAAAACTTTCTGCCAAGTACAGAAAGAGCATTTATTGAAACCAGGCTAAAATTAATCAGTGAATGTCCACACTTTTTTGATTTTAGATGGATAAGTGCAAAAAATGAATGTCAGTGATGCCTACTGGGACATAAGATATTTGGCTAGCCCAATCATGGTTGGGTAATCAGTGGAAAGCTGGATAAATCCTATTATTGCTAAACACCAGAGAAAATAGCAGTAAAACGTGTGAAAGTGCATCAAACTCTGCAGTTTTTGGCTGCGTGTGGTGCCTGCTGCTCTCCATACCCTTCAGAAAGATCCCAGTGTTAGGAAAGAATGGCTTAATCATGTCCAATTTTTTAAAAAGTTAATGCGCACATTTCAACACAGATTGTTTGATGAATATGTCACGATGTAATGCAGTCTTTGTAAAAAGGCTGTTATTAAAGAAAGAAACTGATCAAAGCGTTGTTGTTCACTTGACATGTAAAAGGGATTTCTTAAAGGCGCAACACACTGATTCTTGAGACTGGAGAAAACATGTCCCACTTTATTTAAATTGGTAATATTTCCACATGTTAATCAGAGATGATCACTAGTGTGTTTTTATCACAGATGTACAATTTCATTTGATTGTCTGTTTCTGTTTATTTGAACAAAAATCTGGCATTAGAGTATGAGTCTTTACCCCAAACTACCTGTAGCTCAATGATTTATGTGCATTAAAATGTATGCTTAAAATGTATACTTAAAAAAACAAAACAAAACGGCGATATAAATATACTTAAAAATCTTTATTAAAGAAACATGCCATGCCGTGTACTATTGTACTGTTTAAAAGAAAGGTTTGTGATTGAGGTCTGAATAATGCTTATAATCTGTGTGTTTTTGTGTTATATTGCGTTTTCTTGATTGGAACTGACTGAAGTGTAGTGCAAGCACTGAAATCAGTTGCATTCAGTATGTAAAGAGAGAAGAGATGTGTGGTGTATCAGAGAGAGGGTTGGTGTGGAGGAGTGTGTGTCTGTAATTAATCATAAAGGTAAAACAGCGATTATAAATCACTCTCAGCTTTAGACTGCTAATGAGATAACACTATATATAGATCTCTCTTTTTTTTCTCTCAGTTTCTCTCCAGTAGGTGCTGCTGTAGGTCAGTTGTATCTCAGTAATCAGTTTCTCTTCAGTATTTTCTTTCACTGACATACACATTCACTTTGTGTCAGTCTAGTGAGTGTTGAGGTGATAGATAGACATATGGACAGACTAATAGACTAACAGATGGATAGGTAAGTAGACAGACAGACAAGTAGGTGGGTAGATGGCTAGATAGACCGTAAATGAAAAGATGGGTAGATAGGTGGATAGGTAGATGTACTTATACATGAATAGACAGATGGATGGACGAATGGATAGATTAGATAGATAGAAAGACAGACAGATAAACAATTTTTCTGTAATTCTCACACTCTTCTTCCAGAGGTTGTTCTGTCTGTCTTTCATCAATTAATAATGGAAGAGGCTGACAGACTAAAACTTCCTCTGTTAACGTTACTTCTGTCCCGATTTCTTGTCATGCATAGCAACACCTCAGCCAATTGAAGTGAGGCTCGCCGATATAAGAGCAGTAGTAACGCTCGAACATAAACTAATGATTGACTTAATTAGGACGAGGTGGAGACGATTCAATAGAAACACTTTTCAGGATCTGCGTTCTAATGCTGTTAGTCATTTCAGTTTAGGAGAATCCCAGAAAAATACTTGGCTACTCAGTCATCGTGGGAAACAATCACTGTTTGCAATATGCGTTTGCCGGGAGAAAGGTTTGGATCAGATCCGAGCAGGACAATGGCTTGGCAACAGTCTCTGATCAATCCAAGCGTGTTGGATGTTGTCAGAAGGTCAGCGGTGTCGGACTGATACAGTTATGCTGTCAAACGCACACACTCTTTTGTCATATTAGACAGCTGTTATATAAGATGGGATGGTTATGTCTGCCGTAAAGGGTGTATTGTGCATCACAGCTATTTTCTTCACTTCCTTCCATTGTGTTTTTCCTCTGTATTACACTTTTAAAAACGCTTGGTCACAGAGGAAGAGTGATTGACCAACTGCCTTAGATAGAGAGAGATGGAGAGACTTATAAACTACAGGGTAATAGAGAAACAACATGGGGAAAACTAAACATTGAGAGAGGGAGAAAAAGAAACATTTCTTCAACTTTTTCTGTTCGTTTTTTTGTTTCCTTTTCTGTTTTGCTTTCATTTTCTTTATTTTCTTTTTTTTTCCCTTTTCTTTTATTCTTTTTTTTCTCCTTTTTCTTTTCTTTTATTCTTGTTTCTCCTTTTTCTTTCCTTTTGTTTTCTTTTTTGTACTCTTATTTCTATTTTCAATTCTTTGTTTGTTTCTTTCTTTTTTTCTTGTCATCTTTTTTCTTTCTCTTTTCTTTTTTGTATTTCCCCCCTTATAGTTTTCTTTTTTCTTCTTTCTTTTTTCTTTTCTTCTAGCGCTCTTTTTTCAATTATTTCTTCATTCTTTTGTATTGGACTTTCCTTTTTTCTCTTTTATTTTAATTTTCCTTTCATGTCATCTTTTTTCTTTTTCTTATGCCGTTTCTCTTTCTTTTCTTTTCTTTTTTGTTTTAGTTCTTATTTTTCATTATCATTTTTCCTTTTTTATTTTTTCTTGTTTTCTTTTGTTTCTTTTTTTTCTTGTGCTTTGTCTTTTCTTTCTTTATATGTGCATAAGGTGCAGTTTGTGTAACAGCATTCTGACTCCATCCTGCTTTGTTTGACTCTACCTCCATGGAGCTTTACACAGAATTACATGCTTATTTACTCTCTCTGATGGTTTCTTTTCCTCCAGTGATATTGTGAAATTGGTGGAAGTGCCCAATGACGGAGGTCCACTCGGTATCCATGTGGTGCCTTTCAGCGGACGAGACCGCAGGTAACATCCACCAAACTCCATTATTAAATCAATAAATGGGCCAAAATTAAAATAAAATAAATAGTTTTTAACTTGGGAAACTCAACCACTGAACATAAACCTTGCTCAAGATCACCATCTCTCAAAACAAAAGAAAAAATGATAAAACTTTTTTTATGCATGTTTGCCTGAATTGTTCTTTTTGTATATGTAATAGTATATTAATAAATTTAAAGGGGTCATACGATGTTGCTAAAAATAACATTATTTGGTGTAATGAAATGTTTATGCGGTTTAAGGTTAAAAAAACACATTATTTTCCACATACTGTACATTATTGTTTCTCCTCTATGCCAACATCGGGGCGGCGGCAACAACAAAACTACAGTGAGAATAAAAGTTACGCCTTCTTTCTTTGCGTGAACATTTGGGCGGCGTTATGCAAATCTTCGTAGATATGTGGGGGCATGTTAGAACGAGCTGTTTTAGGTAGGCGTGGTTGACTCTTAACTTTTATAAAGAATATCTCTTTGGATTTGAGACTTTAGTCTTTGCAACTTTACAGATCTTCTTTATGCACCAAGAACTTGTAACACTTCAAAGAGAAAGGAAAAATTTTAATTGCATCATATGATCCCTTTAATATTCATTTTAATATATTTTTTGGTCACTGGCATATTCTGAACTCAGCGAGAGCTCTGCAAGTCTCTCCTCTGCATCACCTGATGTTCTGAGAGATCAGTGTTTGATTTGAGATGACTAAATGTTTGTGTGACCCTAAAGAGTCATTGAATCCTCTGCAGAGAGTCCATAAGAGTCTGTCCAGAAGAGATAGAGTATCTAAACAGCATTTGTATGCGAGCGTTCACCAGGCAGACTAATCTAGGTAAAAGCCGCTTTATATCTCTGTGATCTTCATCTCTCTCCGGGCGGCGAGCTGCAGCAACAGGACGCAGTTATAAAGATGGAGAACGTTATTTATCTTGAGAAACTAGCTTTCGTTCAGAAGTGCTTCATGATGCTGCATTAGGTTCAAGTTCTTTCAATTCGATATCAATCAAATTAATGTTTCATTTCAAATGGAGGACGTTTATGATTAAATAAAAAATAAATCTTAGACTCTTAGGCATAGATCAAGTGTTTGTGTGTGTGTTGCAGGACGTTGGGTCTGCTGGTGAAGCGTTTGGAGCGTGGAGGGAAGGCTGACATCCAGGGTTTGTTTCAGGAGAATGACTGCATCGTTCGGATCAACAATGGAGATCTGCGGAATGTCCGATTTGAGCAGTAAGACCTGACCTCACATCTGTACAGAGTGCTTGTTGTCCCTTTAACTCCTTACTCTTCATCTCATCTATTCATTCGCTCCGCTCGTTCATTTGTTCTTCCATATGTTCATCCATCCATTCATCTATCTATCCATCCATCTTTCCATCATTTGTTCACACTTCCGTTCATCTAGCCACCCACTTACGTTCATCCATCCATCCATCATCTATAAATCCTCATCCGTCCATCCATTGACATTCATCCACACATCCATTCAGCCATTCGTCCATCTGTCCATCCAATCTATCCGTCCATCTGTCCACCCATCTGTCCATCCATCCTTTCATCCTTTTATTCATCCGTCAACCCATTCATCCATCCATCAATCCATATCTGTTCATCCATCATTTGTTCATCCATCCATCGATGTTCATCTATCAGTCCCATTTATCCAAACATCCATTCATCCAGATGTCCATCCATTCATTCATCAAGCTGTTCATCTGTTCATTCATCAAGCTGTTCATCTGTTCATTCATCAAGCTGTTCATCTTTTCATCCATTTGTTCTTCCATTCGTTCATCCATATGTCCATCCATTCATTCGTTCATGCATCCATCCTTCCATTCTCGTCTGTTCTTCCATTCATTTCATTGATTTGTTCATCCATCCATCCTTCCATTTGTTAATCCGTTCATCCTTCCATCCTTCCACCTATTCATCCATCCTGTCCATCTTTCTCCTTTTCTCTGACATTAAGTGAGTAAGATATTTTCTATTTTGCTTTGTGTCTGATGGTGCGGTAAATTTTTTTATTGCTGAAAATTAATTATAATTGTATTAATCCATAAACCTAAATGTTTGTGTGTTTTTGTATGTTCTCAGAGCTCAGAACATGTTTCGTCAGGCAATGCATTCTCCCGTCATCCTGTTCCACGTGGTGCCGACCACCATGAGATCCCAGTATGAGCAGATATCCCATAATGAACACAACCCCAGAGCGAACATTGACCTTTCCGGACGTTTCAGCCCTGACTCCCTCACCAATAACCTGGTCGGCCTGGATCACGCTGCTCACCGATTGGCGCAGCACATGTCACACCCACCGAATAACCATTTGGATACCAGCTCTCCCATCCATCATCCTGTTGGCTCATCAGGAAAACCTCCATCAGGTCACGCCTCCTCTCCCCAAAGAGGATTAAGCCCCACCCCCACAACTGGCTTTACCAAGAAGGTTGGGCGGAGACTTGGAATCCAGCTTAGAAAAGGTATCAGTAAAAAAAACGTCCTTTTGCTTTTTTGTAAATTATTAATAAATGGCTGTCACTTGATGATAAACTGCTCGTTATGCTGGTTGATTACTGCATATATTAATATTTGCTGAGAAAAGCTCTAATGAAGATTAATTTAAAACATTTTATTATTGATGTAGACAATAAAATGATTGAAAAGGCATTACAATTTTAACACATTTTTATATAATTAATTGTACTAAAACAATAAATATTAGTTTGTTAATATTTTATTGTAGGTTAGTTTTCCTGTCTTGATAACTAAATTGTTTAAATTACTACTATTATTATGTACTAAATTACAGAGCCGGCTTCAAAATTTGTGGATTATTTTAGTAAACCATTAGTTAGTGAACTCCCCTCGTTCATTCAAGATACAACTCATGTGTTGAATATTGTTAAAGATATTAAAACTACAGAATCATCTATACTGGTGACTATGGATGTTGAATCATTGTATACGAATATAGACCATAAAGATGGGCTGGAAGCATTATCATACTATTTAGTTATGAGATCATGTACTGAAAGGCCTCCGGCATGTTTTATTATGCAATTAGCAGAATGGACATTAAATAACAACTTCTTTCTGTTTCAAGATGAATTCTATAAACAAATTAAAGGTACAGCAATGGGTGCCTGTTTTGCCCCAAATTATGCAAATTTGTTTTTAGGATTTTGGGAAAAGGAATTTGTATTTTCTGATTCAAATACATATTTAAAGAATGTGATGTGGTGGGGTAGATATATAGATGATTTCATTTTGATATGGACAGGTTCAGAAGCAGATTTGTTAGTCTTTCATTCATACTTAAATAATACTAATGTGAATTTGAAGTTGAGTCTTGATTTTTCACATACTGAGATACATTTCTTGGACTTAAACATTTTTAAAGAAGGCAATGGTGTATTACATACTACTATTTTTAGGAAAGAAACAGATAGAAATACTATTTTAAGAGCGGATAGTTTTCACCCTTCATGGTTGATCGACAATATTCCCTTAGGACAGTTTCAGAGGTTAAAAAGGATCTGTGACAAGGAAGATGATTTTGATTTCAGGGCTCAAGAAATGACTCAAAGATTTCAGGAACGAGGGTACAAAAACAGGGTGATCAACAAGGCATTTAATAAAGCAACAAACATCAGTAGAGAGGAGTTATTAGTACAAAAACGTAAATCACAAGATTCTGATAATTCGGTTTATTTCGTTACACAGTACAGTACAGAAGTGAATAGAAAAAATAATTGGGAAATTGTGAATGAGTGATCCCCATCTCAGGGAAGTCATGCCTGAATCTCCCTCCATTGTATTCCGGAAAGCACCTACAATTAAAGATAAATTAGTGAGAAGTCATCTTTCCTCTAAGAAATTAAGTACCTGGTTATGTCCTAGTGCAGGAAATTACAGATGTGGCAATTGCAATCACTGTGACAATATGGTCAAGACAAATATGTTTAAAGATGTAACTTCACACATTGAATTTAAAGTTAAATAATTTATTAATTGCAATACCTCATTTGTAGTGTATCGGTTAGTGTGTCCATGTGGTTGTTTCTATATAGGGATGACTACAAGGAAATTAAAGATCAGATTAGTAGAACATAAGAATGCCATTCAAGTTTGTAACCCTTTGTATCCTATGGCCCTTCATTATAAAGAGAAAAATCATGGTAGCCC
>NW_015505799.1:348408-354641 GCF_001515645.1 Sinocyclocheilus grahami | reverse complement strand
TGTATTTTCTGATTCAAATCCATATTTAAAGAATGTGATGTGGTGGGGTAGATATATAGATGATTTCATTTTGATATGGACAGGTTCAGAAGCAGATTTGTTAGTCTTTCATTCATACTTAAATAATACTAATGTGAATTTGAAGTTGAGTCTTGATTTTTCACATACTGAGATACATTTCTTGGACTTAAACATTTTTAAAGAAGGCAATGGTGTATTACATACTACTATTTTTAGGAAAGAAACAGATAGAAATACTATTTTAAGAGCGGATAGTTTTCACCCTTCATGGTTGATCGACAATATTCCCTTAGGACAGTTTCAGAGGTTAAAAAGGATCTGTGACAAGGAAGATGATTTTGATTTCAGGGCTCAAGAAATGACTCAAAGATTTCAGGAACGAGGGTACAAAAACAGGGTGATCAACAAGGCATTTAATAAAGCAACAAACATCAGTAGAGAGGAGTTATTAGTACAAAAACGTAAATCACAAGATTCTGATAATTCGGTTTATTTCGTTACACAGTACAGTACAGAAGTGAATAGAAAAAATAATTGGGAAATTGTGATGAGCGATCCTCATCTCAGGGAAGTCATGCCTGAATCTCCCTCCATTGTATTCCGGAAAGCACCTACGATTAAAGATAAATTAGTGAGAAGTCATCTTTCCTCTAAGAAATTGAGTACCTGGCTATGTCCTAGTGCAGGAAATTACAGATGTGGCAATTGCAATCACTGTGACAATATGGTTAAGACAAATATGTTTAAAATGTAGCTTCAGGCATTGAATTTAAAGTTAAATAATTTATTAATTGCAATACCTCATTTGTAGTGTATCGGTTAGTGTGTCCATGTGGTTGTTTCTATATAGGGATGACTACAAGGAAATTAAAGATCAGATTAGTAGAACATAAGAATGCCATTCAAGTTTGTAACCCTTTGTATCCTATGGCCCTTCATTATAAAGAGAAAAATCATGGTAGCCCGAGTACATTGAAGATAATCGGAATAGAACATGTCCCTAGGTCAATAAGAGGAGGTGATAGGGTCAATAGGCTTTTACAGAGAGAGTCTTTCTGGATCTATACACTGAAAGCAACTAAACTTCCAGGCTTAAATGGGGAATTAGACCTTGTAGCTTTTTTGTAATAAGAATTCAGATCTGGAAATATTATATTGTTGATCTTGTTTTGAATTATTATTTATTTTTTTAAGAAATGTATACTATGTACACACATTGATTTGTGGAGTCTGATTTATATATTTAAGTTTATGTAATTTAGTTTTTTCTCCTTTATATATGATTATATTGTGTTTTGATTTAATGTGTTAATGTTTGTTACTCACACCCTGACGAAGGCAAAATAGCCGCAACGTGTAGGTGTGCACTTGTCACCTGTTTTTAAAACATATAGCCATGATGAAATAAAGGCTTTTTAAAACTTTTTGAATAAGATTTGAGTGCCTTGGACTACTATTATTCTTATGAGTTGAATCATCCCTTGCACCCAAAGAGCACCGAGACAAGAACCCTATACCCCGTGCAGCACTTCTTTTCTATTCTTTATTTCAACTAAATTATGTTTATTTGTTATTTTTATTAAAATGATTTAATATGCGATGTGGCTATGTTAAAATATGCTTTATGCCCTGTTTATGATTAAGGCTGTGCTAATGAATCCAGATGTCTATTGCTGAGCATATTTCCCATCCTGCAGAGTCTGCTGTACTGATTCAGCTGGGAGAATGTTGCTCTGTTATCTGCCAACAGCTCCTTACTGTGTGTGTGTGTGTGTGTTTCCCTGCTTTAAAGGTGTGGGATGTGAAATGATTGACAACAGTTGGCACAAGTCTTGGCACCTGTGTGTGGACAGGTGGCCCAGTGGGTGCACGGGGTGGCGGCGGGGTTACGGAACAGCGGTGCAGGGAGCGTTGCTAGGCAGCGCCGCTTGTCAGTGTGATGTGTTTCCATATGGCTGTCTGATTCTCTGGGTTTCATTGGACCCAAGTCACACACACACACAGCAAAAGCTTGCAGTGTTCTTTTTGAAAAGTGTGACTGAACTCAACCTGTGGGGCCACTTTCTCTTTCTCACTCTCTGTCTCTCTGTCAGGCTCAGATGCTCTTATCTCAGCCTTCTTACACCATCTCCAATTTCTGTACCTCAGAAGGTTTAAACCCAGCCTGTTGGATCGATAGGTCATGATCTTGTGTTGCCTTTCAGACCCCCTGTAGTCCAGGTGGCTTCTGTTCCAGTCCTGTAGTCTCCATCAACAGGCTGTAGCCTGATGGTTCTCTAAGCCGCAAGCTTCTGATGTTACTCACATGCAAACAGAGAGAAATCTGACACAGAAAGCAGACTCAAAACTGTGTGGGCTAAGAGCTAAATGAATGCATTTAAACTGCAGTCCTTTCAAATGTACTTTAATTTCATTATGTATCTGACACTGAAATATTATGTAGCAGAACAGTACAGATTACAGATTAACTGTGGGACTTAATATAATATAATATAATATAAAGTGAAGTGAAGTGACATGTGACATGTGGCCAAGTATGGTGACCCATACTTGGAATTAGTGCTCTGCATTTAACCCATCCAAAGTGCACACACACAGCAGTGAGCACACACAGCAGTGAACACACACACCGTGAACACACACCCGGAGAAGTGTGTATTATAATATAATATAATATGATAGAGGTAATATGTTAATAGCAAAAGCTAAATGTAATGCTTTCTAAACATAATATTTTGATAATATAACGTTTTTAAAAATGTATTTAGCATTTTTGTACCTAAAATGTTCTCACTGTCAACCACTTTACAAATTAAGGAATTTAATTGTTAATTTTTTTTTTTTTTTTTCGAAATCAAAAAGCCGTTTTATTTTTTGACCTCAATGTATTTAGCATTTTTGTACCTAAAATGTTCTCACTGTCAACCACTTTACAAATTAAGGAATTTAATTGTTAATTTTTTTTTTTTTTTTTTCGAAATCAGAAAGCCGTTTTTAATTTTGTTTTAATTTTTGACCTCAATTTGATGTTTGAGTTACACTTTGTGAATCATTGATCATTTAACAAGCAATTGACACATGAAAGTAGACACCCCAGAATGTATTTATTTATTTATTTATTCTAAAATTAATTAATTAATTATTTATTTTTAATGTGTTTATTTACATTTTTTATTTTATATTATGTTTTCCCCATCAAATGGATAGGTGTATATATCCTTAGCTCTGTCTTTTAACTGTGTTCTCTCGGTGTCTGTCAGGGCCTGAAGGTCTCGGGTTCAGCATCACATCAAGAGACGTCCCTCTTGGAAGCTCCGCCCCTATTTATGTGAAGAATATTCTGCCAAGAGGAGCTGCCATACAGGATGGGAGACTGAAGGCAGGGGATAGATTGCTAGAGGTAAAAAGAAAATAAATACATTTTTATTATATTTTTAAATAATGAAACAATTATAAATGAATAAAGTCTAAATATAGACACAAACGAGTGATTTTGTGGTTGGTGCAGGTCAATGGGGTGGTTCTTAATGGGCGTGGTCAGGAGGAGGTGGTTTCTCTGCTGAGGGCGACTCCCATGGGTGGGACTGTGAGTCTTCAGGTACTGAGACAGGAAGAGTCCTTTCTACCCAGAGAGATGGTAAGGAACTGTGTGTGCGTGAGAGAGTGTCGAGGTGTGAAATCCTCCTGCTAATGTCTTCATAAAACTGTCCATCACTATATCGCACAGCATCTCTGACGTTTAGAGTCTCACCACATGGTGTGTTTGAGCCAAGGTTAAGTTTTGCAATTTCACATTTTCTTCACACTATTTGCATTTCAATGAGAGCTCTATAAAAAGGACTATTTCTATTTGATTATTTCCGCTAGCTTTTTTAAACCATTTTCATTTTAGCTTTCTTCATTTTATTTCTTTTTACTGGTGATTTAAAAACATAATTGTTTTACCTCTTAGTTTGAGAAGGGTCAATTCAGGTAAATTGGGTACATTTTCACATTCATATTAAAGGCAAAAAGCCAATTGAACTAAGATATTAAACCCAGTTTGAGTGATCTTAAGAACCATCTTTGGTTGCACTGTCTGTCTGCATGTTTGTTTTTAGCATTTAGGGTTTTTCATTTGCAGTATTACCATAGTCCTCTCCTTTCTCACTCTCTTTAGAACACAGAACCAGCAATGCAGAACACAAGAGAATGGGTAAGAACTGCACACACCCGCTCATACTTCTCTACGTCTGTACATGAGAAGAACTGTTAACAGAGAGGTTCAGTGCAATTGTTGTCATGCAAAGTATGTGCATGTGTCTCTGAAGTTCTTTTAATGATCCTGATCCAACAGTTTCTTAAAGGGATAGTTTACCCAAAAATAAAAACTAATTTACTCCCCCTCATGTTGTTCCAAAAGTCTTTCTTTCTTCTGCAAACACAAAGTAAGATATATATATATATATATATAGGGATGCACCGATATGAAAATTTTGGCCGATACCGATAACCGATTATTCTTTATTTTTGAAAGCCGATAACCGATATGTTGGCCGATAAATCTATATCCAAATTGTTATATACTTTTTGAGAGCCTGATTACAAAAAAGGTATATATATATATATATATATATATATATATATTAAAAGAAATTATTGCTAAAACGGTTTTGTGTTCTGGAGAAGAAAGAAAGTCATACCAGTTTGAGATGATGTAGGTGATTAACTTCATTTTCAGTCATTTATAGATGATAAATGACTAATTAATCTGACTCACTTTCTCTGTATCTCAATCTGTATCCTTTTCTGTTTTTGTGCTGTATTAAAAGATATGTTGCTGTGATTTTCTCAGGAAATTAGTCATTATTATTTCATATTCATCTGGTTGTGATTATTAAATCTAATCGCTGTTATTTGAGTTATGCAGTTTTTTTGACGTGATGCGACTTGCGCACCTTGCATTCGCACATTTGGTCTGTATAGAGCTGCAGCTGTGCGCTTCAGAAACACTGTGAGAGTGTGAAAGGTCATTGTGAGCCCATCCTGTCTCTCTCTTCTTTTTGTCTGTTTTCCTCTTTCTGTCTCTCGCCGCTGTTTGTGCATTACCTCTCAAGTCTGATAAGATCTGCTCTAACAGTGGCGGTCCAGAGAGCAGGAGAGAACTAAATGAAAGCCATCCATTTCCTTCTGAACACTGTGTGTGTGTGTGTGTGTCGAAGGTTGTTACATTAAAGTGAAGGTGATTAAAGCTCAATAAAGATAGACTTTATAGAGCAGTCACTCAGTAGATGGTCGTTAAAGCTGTCTCATCTCTCTCACTCTCTCTTTCCCCACACAAACACTCACACACTGACAGCCGCTAACATGAGGGAGTCATTGGAGAGGTCAGAAGAGCAGCAGACTTAATGGGTTTATTATCTGTATGTCTGAATCAGAGAGCAGAGGTTTGGCGAGCATCATTTCTCATGAAAGCTGCCCTCCCCGCCTCATTTACATGTGCTGAATTTCCTTCAAAAGCAGGCGAAAATGGCAGCTGTGTGTGTCAGGGACATAGTGCTGGACAAGAGGGTGACTTGAATTTTAAACGTCTAGTGCAGAGATTCTTAGTGTTTAAAGTCTATTGCACACTGCGAGAAATTAGCTATTCTGTCATGTTTTAAAGGGAAAATTCACCCAAAAATGAATTTTCATTTACTCACCCTCATGTCATTCCGAACCTGTATGACTTTATCTCTTTTGTGGAACACAAAAAGATGATTATGAAGAATTGCACTGGTGACTCTTTTCAGTTGAGGCTTCCTGAGAATTGCTCCTTTTGTGTTCCATGAAGGATAGAAAGTCATACGGGTTTGGAATGACTTACGGGTGAGTAAATGTCTTTAAATAGTCTCTGAATGGCTGATTTATAGTGTGTGCTCGGTCTAAGAGGTCACAAACCATGATAGTGTATTAACATGAAGATATAAGTGCAGCAGAAATTTAAGTTAATATTTCTGCTGCACTTAAGAAATTTAATATTTCAGTTTTTCTTTTTTAATAAATCTGCAAAAATTTCAAGAATTCTGTGTTTTTCTGTCAATATGGGGTGCTGTGTGTACATTAATGAGGAAAAAAAATTAACTTAAATGTTTTTAGCAAATGGCTGCAATATAACAAAGAGTGAAAAATTTAGGGGGTCTGAATACTTTCCGTACCCACTGTGTATATATATATATATATATTTTTTTTTT
>NW_015505799.1:329520-347665 GCF_001515645.1 Sinocyclocheilus grahami | reverse complement strand
ATGTGTGAAAAACTTGTTGCATCTTTCCCAATAAGACTCATGGCTGTATTAGATCAAAAGGGTGCTTCTACTAAATACTGAGCAAAGGGTCTGAATACTTAGGACCATGTGATATTTCAGTTTTTCTTTTTTAATAAATCTGCAAAAATGTCAACAATTCTGTGTTTTTCTGTCAATATGGGGTGCTGTGTGTACATTAATGAGGAAAAAAAATTAACTTAAATGATTTTAGCAAATGGCTGCAATATAACAAAGAGTGAAAAATTTAGGGGGTCTGAATACTTTCCGTACCCACTGTGTATATATATATATATATATTTTTTTTTTCAATGAACCTCTCTCTCCCGGCTGTCCTTGTTCCCCCATTTTCTGTCTAAGTTTGATGAAGAAGATTAAACAGCCATTTAAATGCAAAGATGACCAAGTTTTCTTTCTTTTCTATACAGTCGGTAATTACAGTAATGTCTCTCTCTGTCTCTGTAGAAGGTAGAAGATGAGGAGTTGGTCTTAACCCCAGACGGGACACGTGAGTTCCTGAAGTTGGAAGTGCCTCTGAGTGATTCTGGCTCAGCGGGTTTAGGAGTCAGTGTCAAGGGTAATAGGTCAAAGGAGAGCCACGCTGACCTGGGCATCTTCGTCAAGTCTATTATCAATGGAGGAGCAGCATACAAGGTCAGAAATGTATACTCACAAAAATAGCAGAATATTTTCATGTTTCTTGCACAAATTTTTGGGGATTTTTAAAAAAATATATATATTATTTTTATATTCATTTTTTATGTGATATATATATATATATAAAAAAAAATTCTTTTTTTTTCTCCATCATAAAAATACGAATATAAATTTGCAACCATTCATAAGTTTGAGGTTGTTGTTTTTTTTTAAAGCAAGTCTCTAATGCCTCAGCAAGGCTGTATTTATTTGATCAAAAATGCTGTAAAATATTGTGAAATATATTATATATTATTAGAATTTAAAAAACTGTTTCCTTTTAATATATTTAAAAATATAATTCATTCCTGTGATGCAAAGCTGAATTTTTATCAGCCATTGTGTCACACGATCCTTCAGAAATCATTCTAATAGGCAGATTTAGGGCTCAACAAACATTTCTTAATTTTATTGATGTTGAAAACAGTTGCCTAATATTCTTGTGGAAACGGCAATAATTTAATTTCATAATTCCTTGATGAAGAGACATTTCAAGGGAAGCATTTATTTCAAATCGAAACCTTATAAATATCTTCACCGTCACTTTTGATCAATTTACTGCACCCTTGCTGAATAAAAGTATTCTTTAAAAAAATCTTACCCCAAAATATTGAATGGTAGTCTTTGTAATTGATTAATGTTTATAACATTATTATATGAATGTTTGACTTGTTAGCGGTCATTGTCTTATAGTTTTGTTATTAGTAGCACAATGTACATATTAAATGTCTTGAAT
Organism: Sinocyclocheilus grahami; assembly: GCF_001515645.1. Lineage (NCBI taxonomy): Eukaryota > Metazoa > Chordata > Actinopteri > Cypriniformes > Cyprinidae > Sinocyclocheilus > Sinocyclocheilus grahami. The sequence goes on along the minus strand of NW_015505799.1, from coordinate 346,215 downwards.
GGTTGTCATAATCTCATTCTCTGGTGTAGGATGGAAGGCTGCGAGTCAACGATCAGCTAATCGCAGTCAATGGGGAGTCGTTGTTAGGGAAGACAAACCAGGACTCCATGGAAACACTGCGCAAGTCCATGTCAACGGAGGGCAACAAGCGAGGGATGATTCAGCTGATTGTGGCAAGACGAATCAACAAACGCCTTGAGGTAAAGAGAGAAGAATCGAGCTGAGGAAAGTCTGAAAGCTTTGTTCGTTGTTCATGTGAAGGCCTAAATAGTGCTTCATATATTAGTTATAATAGCTCATTAGTATTTTGGGTTGAAATGAAATGGGCTGTTCCATTAAAAACATCTTAATGAAAATGTTTTACTTGATGTGCTGCAGAATATAAGGCTCGCTACATCTCAACTCTCTTTCACGCTTGGTCATATTTTGTCACGACACATTTTAATTCCTCTAGTCTTGCCTTGATTTTAAAAACAGACACAATTTAAAAGCATCCCTACTTCAGCACACATTAAGGTCGACCACGTGCTGTTTTCTTTCTTCCTCTCTGCAGAGAATGTCTGATCCATTTAAAGACCAGGCAGTCAGGTCACTGCATTTCAAAAATGTATCCACAAGGGCTTTCTAGAAGCATTTTCTGTAATTCTGAAGGGAAAACTATGATGGACTTGTGCATTTTTGTGTCACTGGGCTATTAAAGTTGATAAAGATAATGATGGTAATCGTCTTAGCCTGAGCAGGATCATAACTGCACAAGATTTTCCCATCATGCTGAGTGTTCAGTTGTCTGCATCTGAACGAGACCACTGGAGTTGATTCTGACCGCTTTGTCACCACAACACAAGTCAAAGTTGAAATAATAGCCAGTTAAATCTCTCAGGAGTTAAATTTAGAGGTTGTGTGATTTGAATTATGATGTTCCTCTTGTTGTTCTGGTTTCTGTCAGGGTGAGAGCCGATGCAGTCCCCGAGGGTTAGAGCGGACCCTGAGCCCGTCTCCTGATGACCACGAGCGACGGATCTCACACTCGCTTTACGGAATCGAGGGGCTTGATGACAACCTGAGGCCACATGCCAACACAAATAATCGTAAAATGAGTGAGTTGACAACACACTTAAAGGTCTAAATTTGTAATCTCTGTGACAGCCTAAGCTTGTTTGCTGGTTTTAGCCAGTTAAAGCTGGTCTTCCAACCTGACTGGCTGAAACGTGCCCCAAAGCCTTGACATCAATTTCTGTTTTTTTTTTTACTTCTTTTCTTTTTGATAGATCAGTGATATGCATAGCTAAATTTAGAGAAGTATATATAAATATTAAATGTTGTGTTAAATCAAAGTATTTTTGGATATTTTATATATTTCACTATATATATAATAAAGAAATTAATGTTTTTATGTAATGTTTTTAGAAAGATCGATAGATAGATCATTTCTTTAAAATGACACATATGTAGGCATGTATATGTCATTCAGATCAGCTAAACACATTGGGTTTAGGAGTGTTTTTCCCCCCCCCCAAGCAAGTAATTATTTGCATTATTTTGCAAGTTAACCATCACCAGATGCTCTCTACAATCACATTTGAACGCAGCACCAGGTTTCAGAAGTAGAATTGGCATCTCTGGGCTGCAGTGTGTAAGAAACATGTGGTCTAACACAAAACATATGAGTGTTACCCTGGACAAACAGATGCAGAGCCGTGGAGGTTCACTGAGAGCTCTCTGTGTGAGAGAGAGAGCCCAGCCGGAGCTGTTATCCTGCCTGTCAACAACTGAATCCACTCATGGGAAATGACAGTAGCAGGGTGCCACACACAGATGTGCATATGCTTTTCCATTTACTCAATGTATATGCAGAGTCATGCTCATGCCATGCCATCCATTTACACTCACCCAGACAGGCATCCACTTGCTCGCTCTCCACAAGCACTCCTGCAGAGAGATGCAAACTCGCTCTGATCAGAATGTGACTGTGTCCATAAATTTAAAGACCTGTTTTCAAACACAACTCCGCAAATGTGTTAGTAATGGGGTAACGTTGTTGTTTGTGTGCTGATTGGATTTGGATCCGCTTGAGTGAGGCTCTCTATGAACATACAGCAGGTTAATGTCTCATCTTCAGATGCTATGAGGATTTGAATTGTTTTTTTAATAAATTAGCTTATTAGGTATTTGTGTGGTGGAGAGAACTAGAATGCATTAGTCTGGAAGTAAAAATCAAATAAATTTTCTCCATAGGTAAATTACATTAAAAGACATTGGTACTGTGATCTATGAGGTTGTTAATCAATGGTATATTCTTTTATTAAAGCTATTATTTTTTAAACAATCATGTTTAACAATGGAATTTCATAATGGATAAAACTACATTACCCATGATTCTGTAAAGAAATCTCCACCAATCGGTAACAAGCAAATTGTGCCAAAAGAAGTTTATAGTGCCCATATTGCTTTTTGTTTGTTTGTTTGTTTTCATCGTTTTGAATTCAAAAATTTAGTTTTCAATGCTTTATGGGTTTGTAGTTCTTTCCCTTGTTAAAGCCGTAAAGTTCACACTCTTGTATCTTTGTCTTTTTTTCCTTCAAATCCAAGTTTGTAATGTTATGGATTGATTCATGGCTTATTATACTTTAATGAAGACTTTTTAAAAATCTTTATTGGGACAATAAATGGGAAAAATAAGATTACAGTGTTTAATGGAAAAAGATACTCATGAACAATTAACTAGCTAAAGAGCGTCAAGAGAATCATTTGGTTCCAGGATTTCTTTAAAAAAGCACTTTGTTCCCAACCATAGTGCATTTCGCGATCGTTTACATCCCACGCGGTTTCACTTATTGAAGTATGTACCGGAAAAAAGAAAGTGTTTCTCATGGGCTTTATTTTAGACTAGGGTGGGAAATTTTTGAACTGATTAAATACACAAACAAGCTAACAGCACTATTTCTCTCTAAACCGCCTAATTTCTCTCAGTATTTACTGGAAAAAGGGCCAAATTTGTTTGCACAAGATGATATAGAAAAAGCAGCCATGCAAATTGCATCCAGGCTGTATGTAAGAGCAAGCAAGCATGTCCAGATGAGATGCACTACACCATGTCTTTAATTTGTAAATCTCTCAACATGCCGAGTAAGACACAAGTAATGCACTTGTTTCTTGTGATTCTCTCTGACCGGCTTTGCTCAAAATTAGGTGATTTATTTTTGCATGAATTATGCATAACACTGTCATCTTTATTTTTACCATCTGCACATCTTGAAACCCCCACTATGATCAGGATTAGCTCTATTACTTGATTACTGTATAATAATAACTAGGGCTGCACGATAAATCGCATGCAATATTTAATGCGCATCTTGTCAGTAAATGCTGCTCGATGTGAAAGCACGCACGTGATGGAGATTTACCGCTGATTATAGAACCGGCTTTACTGACAAGATGCGCATTAAATATCACATGCGACTTATCGTGCAGCCCTAATAATAACATAATTTGATTGTCCCTACACCCCTTCCTGCTCTTATCTCATTATAGATCATTATCAGCTCTCGCCGACGGTCAACATGCCTCAGGATGACACAGTCATAATTGAAGACGACAGGCCACATGTTCTCCCCACCCAGCTGTCTGACCAATCGTCATCTAGTTCTCACGATGACATGGGTTTCGCTGTGGAGACACCTCCGCCGCCACCCTGGGACCAAGAACTTCCCTACAGGTAAATAAAAGTGGACAGTTTAGAAAGTTTTGTAATTTATTTGTTGAAGTATCTATTGTCTTTGTTTCTATTTTGAGCATCAACTCTCTGACTCTTCTGACGATCTTCCTGCTGTAATTGAGTTCATGGCCTTTTGTTTGTTTGTCAGAGGAGCTTCGGTTATTAGAACAGGGCCAAGGGCTGGACACTGTGCTGTGATTTAATCCCTCTCTCCTTCTCTGTCCTTCCCTCAGCTCTTCCAGTGCTAATGATGAGGGGGCGTTTCAGAGGGAAGGCTTTGGCAGGCAAAGCATGTCTGAGAAACGCACCAAGCAGTATGGAGACGCAAGCCAACTCGACATCATCAAGATCCGCAAGTCCAAGAGCATGGACTTAGGTACTCTAAAGATCAACTGAAACTCAGTGCTTGGTCTTGGATACTGTAAACATCTATTCGAAATACAGTACTTAGACCTAGATAGTCTAAAGATAAACTTGAAGCAGGGTGCTTGGTCCTGTACACTCTAAAGATCAATTTGAAGCACAGTGCTTGGTCTTAAATACTGTGAACATTGACCCAAAACACAGTAGTTAGACCTAGTTACTCTAAAGGTCAGTCTTAAAAATGACCTTTAGTTACATTGTAAGAGCACAGTAAACACAGTAGTTGGACCTAGATACTCTAAAGCAGTGTTTCTCAACCAGGGGTACGCGTACCCCTAGTGGTCCGTCACGTAATTGCATGGGGTCCGTAGAATCATTACAAAAATGTTTTTTTAATTATTATAACCATGAACTGATATATACATGCATGTTTTTTATATATATATCTGTTCTAGATTCAATATAAACACTATGCTTTGGCAATACATTGTAACAATTGTCATGCCAGTAAAGCACAAATTGAATTAAATTGAATTGAGAGAGAGAGAGACAGGTGACAGCGTCAGCAGAACTAAGGGTGTGTGAATACCTGGGTCTGTCTTTCTTCAGGTCAACTCATATAATCATGAAAAAAATCAGTTTGCCATCAGTTGTGAGAAGATGAAAGCGATATCTGTGTCGTTGTATCCTTTCAGTATTAAAGGGGATTTCCCACGACTGTCGTCAGCGCTGTTCAGTACACTGAATCAATGGCATTGTTCTCCATGAAGTGAAATATCAGCTTCACTGTAACCCATGTGATGCGTTGATTGTTGATTGAGCCTTGTAAACTGGCACTCAAAGTAAATTAATGTCAACACCTTGTTTCATTCGTGAATGAATCAGTGTTTTTAAGTGTATCCGGTGAATGAATGTTTTTTTTAATGATGACTCACTCGTAAAGTCAATCCATTGCCGCCACCTGCTGGTGTAACAATGCCTGACAGCCCAGCACTGATACTGAAACATCACTATATAGTCAGTGGCATAAAATGACAATAATATTGTTTCTCGCAATTATTTCTATGGCAATATATCACTAACTTAAAAAAATTGTTAACAAGACCAGCCTATGGACAGGTGGCTTGACAGTGGACCTGACACCAGAAGAGCTAAGAAAAATGGACAACACAACAACATGTCAATATGAGGTTGGTTTGAGATATTATGGGGGGTCCAGTACTCAAAAAAGGTTGAGAACCACTGCTCTAAAGGTCAGTCCCAATCACTGTGGCTGGATCTATTATGCACTAAAGGCCAGTCTTTATTACAGTGCTTGGACTATGATACTGTAAAAATCAGTCCCAAACTCTGTGCTTGGACCAAAACACTGAAGATCTCAAGGGTCAATCTCCTAAATACTCTAAAGGTCAATCTCCAAAACGGGAATTGGACCTAATTACTTAAATTAATTAAAGGTCAACTCAAAGCACATTACTTAGACCCAGATACTCTAAAGGTCTATCCCATAGACTGTATAAAAACATGGACGCAGTGTTCGTGACGTCACCCGTAGGGTTCCGAAGATCGTTTTTGAAGCTCAAAAGTGGGCAGAGGCGGCTGTCGCCATCTTGGCAGCGCGTCACTCTGGGATAATTGAAGATGGGCAAAGAGGTGGGAGCTGGTTGTTGAAACCACACCCACCTAGCTCGATGGTGGTGACAGCAGCAGCAATCCACCTGTCACTCAAGTGGCCACGCCCTTAATTATGCAGAACTTTAAGGCTTAATATAATTTAAACGGATGAGTTATAAAAAAAAAATCACCCCCCTCACAGTTGTCATGAAGGGCAAAAGTAGCTATATAGACCAAAATAATTTTTTGAACCAGGCTGTAAACATGTTTTTTTTTTTGCTGTAAAGTTAGGCATTTTAACATGGGGAGTCTATGGAATTGACTCCCTTTTGCAGCCAGTCTCTAGCGGCCAGTTGACGAATTACATTTTAAGTCACTTCCTTGTCGGCTTCAGAGAGAGAGCGGGAGGTTGCCGCTCGGTCTATCCCAAACACATTGCTTTGACTTCAGTACTTGTAAAGGTCAATCTCAAAAACATTAATTGGACCTAAATACTCTAAAGATCAGTCCCAAACACACAGCTTGGACCTAGATACTCTAAAGGTCAGTCCCAGTAAATAAATTCCCACCTCGAAATCTAATCCATTGCTCAAGTTACTTTCCTCTCTTTATAAGAGCACTTCTCAGAATGCCTCTCATTCTGGGCATCACCATTCACCACTCCACCGTCACTAAGTCTGAACTGGTCTCCCTTGTGCATGTGCTTTCTAATCTGAACATTGTTTCCACTCATCCAATTCTGCTGGATGTTCCTCACTTACCGCTTTACCACTGAAATGGTGCCAGAGTGCAGACAAGGTATCCTGCAACAGCAGCAGCAATCCACCTGTCACTCAAGTGGCCACGCCCTTAATTATGCAGAACTTTAAGGCTTAATATAATTTAAACGGATGAGTTATAAAAAAAAAATCACCCCCCTCACAGTTGTCATGAAGGGCAAAAGTAGCTATATAGACCAAAATAATTTTTTGAACCAGGCTGTAAACATGTTTTTTTTTTTGCTGTAAAGTTAGGCATTTTAACATGGGGAGTCTATGGAATTGACTCCCTTTTGCAGCCAGTCTCTAGCGGCCAGTTGACGAATTACATTTTAAGTCACTTCCTTGTCGGCTTCAGAGAGAGAGCGGGAGGTTGCCGCTCGGTCTATCCCAAACACATTGCTTTGACTTCAGTACTTGTAAAGGTCAATCTCAAAAACATTAATTGGACCTAAATACTCTAAAGATCAGTCCCAAACACACAGCTTGGACCTAGATACTCTAAAGGTCAGTCCCAGTAAATAAATTCCCACCTCGAAATCTAATCCATTGCTCAAGTTACTTTCCTCTCTTTATAAGAGCACTTCTCAGAATGCCTCTCATTCTGGGCATCACCATTCACCACTCCACCGTCACTAAGTCTGAACTGGTCTCCCTTGTGCATGTGCTTTCTAATCTGAACATTGTTTCCACTCATCCAATTCTGCTGGATGTTCCTCACTTACCGCTTTACCACTGAAATGGTGCCAGAGTGCAGACAAGGTATCCTGCAGAACCTTCTGCAGATCTGCTCAGTGTTTCCACTGACTCTGGGCCAGTAGAGCCAAACAACGTGTTTGTTTTATTTGGAGTTTTTTACTCATGTGGGCCTTCTTCACCACTTCTTTGCATATTATTTCATTTGACAGTTTTCTAATTTGAATATAGAATTCGAATATAGATTTCTAGACCACTGCTGAATGGCTTTGTTGTAGGTCATTTTTCTAGCTATAGTTAACACTATCTAGATATCTAGCTTGAATTGTTGTTTTAAAAGCTTTGTATCAATTACATTTTATAATTTCGGTTTCTGATATGAGTAATTCTTGCTTATGAGATCAGCAAGTTAAAGGGGATGAAGTATGAATCACATTTTTCCCAACATGTGGAATGAGGTCAGTTTGGGCACCTGCATGGTCTCAGTGGAAAAGTGATAACTCTGAATCAGCAGAATCACTGTGGGAACACCGTTTTGTTAATGAGCACTGACTGATTGTTTCTGTCGTCTGATTTGTTGATGTTGAAACGTGCCTGGTTGCTTGCTGCATGTTGAATGGTCATACTAACCGTCCTGTCAATGTATGTGTATGTCTGTGTGCCCTTCACACAGTGGCTGATGAGATTAACCTCACACACTACACAGAAAACCACCCAGGTAAGCATGACCACTCCTGCACTTCTATTTCTGCACACACACTCACTTCTATTGTACACTGCAGGATTAGTTGCCTGTTTTTCTTCTGTGTTGAGATAATTTGTTCCTACTGTTTCATCGTTGATTACTTTCCTAGGCCCGTTTGTCACCTCTCATAAACAGCACATTTCGGCACCTATAAAAAGAGGTTACAGCATTCATACTCTGCAGTTTAGCCAATGTAGTGATCCAGAAATCACTTGTGTATTTTATTGATATTAATGTAAATAAGAAGTCTATTTTGCTCAAAAGGCTTAATTTATTTGATTAAAAACAACTTGTCCAAAAAATTTGCAATTCTCAATTTAAGTCCCAGAATGCATTTTTTTATCTTACTGATCTCAATCTTTTGAAATAGTGTAGTGTACAGGTATATAGACAGTAGACAACAGTGCATCTCACTAGTATTCTGACTTCCTGTACTAATATAAAAAAAAAATGGGATTGAAATCTAATCATTAATATTGATAGGCTGTGAGTTTGTGTGCTCTGTGGAGTGACAATGTTCCTGAGCTCTAGGCAGAATGGACAATCACATCCAAGACACGGAGGAAAAGTTTGCGTTTCCATGAAGTTTAGTAGAGAGATACGAGAAGACTGGAGGGGAGAGAAGGCAAGAACACAGCTTATTTGAAGGTTTTTGAATCTGTCAGCAATGGATACATCATTTTTGAAAACGTCGAATATTTTAGGCAGTGGAGTGTTTTAATGGCTGTCATCTGCCTCACTGAGCCAAAGATACCTGCTTCATATTAATGAGCTCTACATATTAATGAGCTCCGCAGAATATCAGAACTCACTGGCATACAAAGGTATTGAAACTCCTTTCAGCTTTCTCGCACACACTTCAGTCCTCGCACATGTCAGCGGAACATTAATGAATTGATATGCTTGATAAAACAAAGATTTGCAGAGAAGAGAAGACTTTTCGCACTCACTGCTTTGCAGAGTTGCAAAACAGTGATTAGTTTGTTAAATGAATTAGAATAGATGGATTAAGAGCTTTAATATTGGTTTAATTAGAGCAGACAGGTTTAAGAGCTTTTTTCAGAAGCATAATGCCCATTCAAATGAAAGGGACACGTGACTAGTGTTTTGAACTAAGTAGCTTTTGAATGCAAGTTCCAAAAAATATATTTTTTTATTGTTTTTGAGTTTTTCAATTGTTGTCGAAACAGTTCATTGAGAAGAATGTGCTATCACACACCATCAACTTGTGACGTGTGTGTGTGTGTGTTGAAGGTTCGGGAAGTACCGTAAGGACGAGCGTATGGATGGTCCAAAGTGGAAGGCAGAGGAAACTCATGCATCGGAGGAAGAGACGCACAGAATGAGACAAGAACAAGAGAGGTACATACACGCATACAGAGTCAGAGCTAATCTTAACTATCATCAGCATCTAATCAGAGGCATTTCCTGACACTTTACCTGCCAGCCGTACCCACTTCCTCAACCCTTCTTCCTCAGTGATTGTTTCAGTCCTGTTGTTTGTGTCATCATTGTTTTGATAAAGCATTATGATGCTTTCATATTTTGTGCGTGTTTGCATACTAATCCTTTAGCTAAAGCCTAATATGTTTAAGTCAATTTAAGTTAATCGTGTGAATGTTCGCCTGCAGGTGTGTGTGTGTTCATGTTGTTTTATTAATAATGCCATGTAAACCCCCTCCCGTTTTCCCTTCTGTCCTGTGAGACCCTGCTGAGAAATCCCCACTCTTTCGATCTCTTTCTTAATCTCTCTCGTATACACTCATTTATCATCTTGCTTTTGATGGCCGTTAGAAAGGTGTTTAAGTAAGTTTTTTAGGTCCTTTGTGAAGAAACTTCTGAATTTTGGTTTAAAGAGAGTTCACAAAAAAATAATAATGACATTTTGGTGTCATTTACTAACCCTCACGTCATTTCCAATGCTATGAGACTGACTTCTGTGGAACACAAAAAATAATGTTTTTGTCTATACAATGACAAAATCAATGGGGTCTAAAACAACATTAGGCCCCATTGACACACAAAAAAAAATCTAAATATCTTTGTGTTTCTCATAGAAAGACAAGAAAGACTACAACAGAAACTTTATATGTATGTATGTATGTGGTGTGTGTGTATATATGTATGTATGTATATATACACACACTTATTTTCTATGTTATTTATTTAATATACAAATATGCATATTTATATATAAATATGTTTTGGTAAATTTACATTGTATATATTTTTGCATGCAGTGTTGCCAAAGCATCAGTAAACACAAAAAAGTGACAAAAAATAAAAAAATAAGATGTTAGGAATGCTAATAAAAATAATGTAATATTAATAACATTAACTTTAGAATTAGCATTATTATTAATATACATATATGCATATTTATATATGAATGTTTAGTTATATTGTATATATTATTGAATACAGTGTTGCCAAAGCATCAGTAAAAAAGAATTATAAAAATGCCAGAAATGCTAATAAAAATAATTGAATATTATTATACTATAATATAATTATAATATAATTATACATTATAACAAGCAGGTGTTTAGGTTAGTACCAAATTGAACTAAACTGATCTTCATTAAATCATGTTTTCCATGCCATACATCAAGACATTTCTTCATTTTTAGTATTTTGTTCATTCTAATCTGTCCATTATTACTTGTTATTCAGTTGTTTTTTAACTCGTTTATCTGTTTTTTATTATTTTTAATCCGTGTGTTTCGTCATTTCTTTTTTTAACTTGTGTCTATGTAGGATCCAGGCTAAAACGCGAGAGATTCGTCAGCGTCAGGCCAGAGAGCGGGACTATGCTGAGATCCAGGACTTCAGTCGGTCCACCCTGACCTCACTTCCTCCTGAGGAGCCCCCGTACGCTGGCATCGGCTCGCTGGAACACGGCGGGTACCATCGGATTCACACGCCTCCGGACTCACCATACACACATAAACAGAACGCCCACAATGGACACCCCTCTACATCAGACAGGTATTTACTGTAACGGCAGTCGTTTCTAAATATCATAATCCTTCCGCCTCCTGAGCTATTAATGAGTTAACCTTCAATTCTGAAGTCAAGATGCTCTTCTAAACGCTCTCCTTGAGCTGTATAAAGTATTGAAAGCATTCTCGAAGGCTTTCATAAAACCCAGTTTGTGAGAATGTTTTGTTTGGGTTGTCAGAGTTGCATGTTTTCTCGAGACTAAAACAAACACAGGCAGAGAGAGACCGGAAGGCCACTTCCTGTAAGAACCCTCAGAACAGGACATGGGTGTCATTCCAGTGAGATGCAGAGAATGAAACTGTGGGAATTATCCTTGCATATCTGCATGGGAAGTGGATCTTAAAGGAGGCACAATGTGTGGGTGGGTGTGTTTTTATGGGCTTTAGAGGGAAACACGATGTAGGAGTGTGTGTGTGTGATGCGTTATACAAACAGTATAGCATAGTGATCTTATAGCTTCCCAATCAGCTTTATTGCAAGCTGGGTTGTTGAATACAGCATAATGTTTCTTTTTCAGATTTAGTTTTTTGCATCAGCATTATGCACACCATATTTTTTTATTTTAATTAAAAGATTTTTGACACATTTCTAAAACTTTTTTACTAGTTAAGGCTCTTGTAAGTTTTTTCTTATTCTCATTTTCACTTTGCCCCAAATGAAAGCGGACACATTCACAAAACAGTCATATTTTGGCAAGTTAAAGACCAAGTCCTTTTTCTTGTGTAAACTTGTATTTGAAATGCACAGTTGGGTCCAGAACATGAGCAATCTAGAGGCATCAGTTAGTCTCTGAATGCTCCGAACAATTCCTGACATCAGTTGTGAAAGAGGTTATAGTGGAAATCCAACAATAATAGTCATTTTTACAATGTCACTGCTTTAGCTGGACACACACAAACACACAGAGTATCTGACCTAGAAATCAGAGTGTTCTAGCATTCTGGCTGTCAGCTGCAGCATGGTTTAAGTCCCTCAGTGCAGAACGTTTAAGTAAATGAGAAATATATCTGTTCAGTCAGCAGAACTACTTTTTGAAGCTTGATAAAAAGGGCTTATACACACACACCAACCCGGTTCAAGTCCAGCTGAGGTATAATGATGATATTAAGATGTGAAGTAAGGAGTCTTGGGAGACATGTTTGGAAGGATTCTCTCTCTCTTTATATGTGTATATATAATATGAATGTGTGTGTATATTGATGTTTTTGCACTAATGTCTGCTGTTTATTTATTTATTTACTTTTACGTTCATAAATGTATGTGTGTGTATACATACATGCACACACACACATACAAAATTCCCAATGCTTCAATATGCACAAAAAAAATCATATTTATATAGGAATGTATGCATATGTTTAAAAGTGTGGCTGATGTCTGAGGTATATGATGTCTGATGTCTCTCTCTCCGGGGTCTCTGTCCACCCACCAGGCTAGCTGTGGCTTTGTTAGAACGTGTGTGTTTGTGATCTTTGAGTCTGTAATCTGTTTAATCTGTGTTCTTGTGATCAGTTGATATGGGTTTTTTTTCTTGAATTGCTCAGAGAATTTCATTGTTAATGGAAGGATCAGAGAAATGTAATAGATCAGAGAAAAAAGAGAGATGTGTGTGTGTGTGTGAGAGAGAGAGAGAGAGGCGGGCAGTTTAAATGAATTAAACCCAATCTCTCTTATTCATTTCCACTCATGACCCCTCCTCTCTGAGCTGGGATTTGATTCTCTCAGGTTTTATTAAATTGACTGCTTAGATTTGAGTCGGAGAGTGACAACGAGCACACATGCACTGTTTCTGCATGTTTTTTTTTCTCCGTTGTCGTTATGAGAGATATCTGAGCCCTTCCTGTTCATATCGAAGCTGATGACCATGGGGCCGCTATCCGTGTCTCTGGTCTCCCACTGCAGCAATGGAGCACCTGTGTAATCAACATTCCTCCTTCCTCCTGACAAACTAGTTGTGTCGTGTGTGTGTGTGTGCACATTCTTGCTGAGTTGACTATGAGCCCTGTAGGGAATTTTAAAGAATGAACATTGCAGAGGCCAATTAAAGCAGCCAAACGCACACAGAGGGTAAACATCTGACTAATCCCACAGCATTCATGCTGAGAGCTCACACACACACACGCATACACACACAAGTTTAAGCTCATTATCAGCATTCCCTGGCACGCTGCGTGGAAAAAAAGCGCGGATTAAGAAAAACCAAAGCATCAGAAACAAACTCGCAGCTTACAGATGGATAAAGAGAGTGTGACACCACTGCTAATTAAAAGAAATAAATGAGTAAAGAGGAAAGCAAAGTGTGCTAGCAGAATTCAGATGTGCCACTGTAAGGAAAAGGGCTGCATCTGACTGAGTGATTTCAGTTACAAACGACAGATATGCATTTAGTTTTATCTTTTTAGTATTTATGTTGAGTGATAATGTTAAAGTTTCTTCCAATGAAATCACTTAGAATTTAGTTTAACAGAGCCATTGTTGTTTCCCCTCTGATCTTTAGCTGTTTGTGTTGAGAAAACCTTAAGACCTTTTGCTTTTGATTGGCTGTCCTCCATGTGTTGGCCTAGTTCGGTGTATTCCAAACAAAAATTCAAATATTGTCGTCATTTGCTCACTCTCATGTCATTCCGAATTTGGATGAGTTTCTTCCTCTGTGGAACATGAAAGTTGGTATTTTGAAGAACAATGTTGGAGTCCAGTGAACACTGACTGAGGAAATAAATGATGACAGAATTTCATTTTTGAGTAAAAATATTTAAATAATTGAGCATTTGCCAAATTAATTCTAAGGTTCTGAATAACTGAATAGAGTACAGAAAGTCTTTGTTTGCCTGTCACTTTATGGTGCTTCATTAAATCCTGTATAGTAATATTATTATAGAATTAGCTAGATTTATCATGCATTATGTGTTTCTGAGGCGAAAATAGACTGAAACTCTACTGTGAAACAGGCCTAAGTTTCAATGCTTGCTCTGGGTGGAGCTTGTATTGCGAATTTTATAGTACATTAAAATCTTAGGTCAAAAGAGCAAAAAAAAAACAACAACTATTTTTGATGCTACACGCGTCTTTCAGGTTTAAATCAGAAGTCATTTTATCCATTATCATAGCACAGCTGATATTCCAGACCCCGCGGCTCATCCACACACAGCACACATGGTTTGTTTTGGAAAGATCCACTGAGGGGTCAGTGTGTTTGTTGTAGCTGGTGGTCTGTGGTTTCAGCCACTGAGAGTTTGTGTCTGATCGTGGCCTAATGTTTATAAATGATTAGCAGTGGGGTGACGTTAATGAAGCCCCACAGCGCTGGTGGTTGAACCATCTCTCATTTGGGCCAAGTTATGCTCTAATGATGAATGGATCAAAAGACATTCAACCCAATATAGAGCTTCATAACCCTTTTCATGTTGATTTATTTCTGAGACAATTACTCAGATGTTTTCTCAGTAATTTTCTCTCCCTCTCCCTTTCTTTCTTGTTCTGGCTAGTCAATGAATGCTCATTTAAAGGAATACTTCAGCCAAAAATGAATATTCTGTCATCATAGTTTATTACCCTCCAAACTCGTATTCTTCTGTGGAACACAAAAGAAAGAATCATCTTTCATGCAAAACTCCATCTGTGTGCTTGTGTGTCTGTTATTAATGAAAATATTTTGTAGATTAACAGTGAGAATTGACACAAACAGAAGAAACCTTCCTCTTTCGTTCTGTGAACTCAAACAGGCCTCCCATAATGTAACTAAACCCAGTATTTGCAATATTATATAATGGATTTAATATGTCACAACTTCTGATTAATAATGAGGCCACACATGCATACGACCAACCGAGTATAGTGATAAACAGACATTAGCGGATAATAACCATCTGTTAAAAGCTGAATCCTCCACTGAGACATCAGATTGTGTATTTTGTGTAATGTGACATATGGTTTCAGATCTTCTCGGCTTTGTATGCTTGACTTTTACTCGCTGGAGACGTGATGTCAAATAGAGGTCGAAAGTTCAGAACTGAGTCAGGGTGACCCAAAAACTAACGTTACCGAGTTCCCAGACCTCCTCGATCACCACTATGCCTCTAATTGCTTCTGGAACTGTCTTTGTGGCTTTTATTAGAAAGCAATTGCTAAAGGACATCTGTGGCCCTGTTTACACCTGGTAGCAAAGTGCTATTTTTGTCTTCCCTGTTATTATCTCTAAATTATTTCTCACAAATATAATTTTAATTTAACATCAGCTGATGAGTGTTTTCTGACGGTTCAAACAGATGTTAATACCAGGTGTAAACATGGCCTTAGAGGGATGCTTTGCAGTGTTTCTGGAATAGGAGTGGGTTTGTTGACTTAAATATTTTTATTAGAAACTAGAGAATGATTATTGGAGAAAGGTAGGATCGGTACATGTTGCAGGTTGGACTCAACCTGTAACAACCACATTTGTACCATGGCTTAATGTGTTTGGTATGTGAATCACCGTGCCACTGCTCTGACAGGGTTTGGAGTTTTTCTTTTCTTGTGTGCAATGCTATCGATACAATGCTAGACTCTGTTTGGTGTTTATCTATGAGTGAATTCACCTGTGAATCTGCTGCATGTGAAATGATGGTTTGTTAGCTGTTTCTATGTGTGTGTGAATTGAAGAGTTCTGCTGAATTGAGTGGATGCCCTTTCTCTGACCCCTCAACAAGATGACCTACTTTTCTGACAGAACATTGTTCTTCTGTCGGGGACGCGCCTCTCCTCTCCGTTTTTTTTTTCTCTTTTTCTTTCAGGATACAGTTTCCCTATATAAGTAGGCTGCTTACTCTCTGTGTCTGTGTCTGTGTCTGTGTCTGTGTGTGTGTGTGTGTAGCATTCTACAATTAAGGATCAAGTTTCTTCTCATCTTTCTTATTCTATCTAGGGTGTCAAGTTCGACCATTTGCAAAGTAGATCTTTCGAAACACACCAGGTTTGAACTTATGGAAGAATTAGTAGTGAGCTGCCTTGATGTCTGCTGTCTATCCAGGCAGCTGCCTTCTAAGCATTGTTATTTATATGCTATTATAGTATTTATTAATATTGTGATTGTAATGTTCTATTTAGATTAAATTTATTTGCATTTCTGTTTCAGTAATTGTAGTACTTCAATTTAAACCTTTTTCAGTTAGTTGCTAACATTTCAAATGTAAAAAGTATGATTTATTTATTTCAATTAACGAAAACGTTTTCATAGTTTTAGTTGTAGTTAACAGAAATGGCACGTCATAAGTTACCGATTTGGGAAGTTATGCATTAGAAATCGTAGAAATAGCACTCCTCATATTGCTCACAAAAGGTTCCAGGTGAGTTTCACGTTAGCATGATGCTAAGCTAAAAGCATCCCTGATAGCACACTTACATCAAGGAGACGTCTATTTGACGTCTGTATTTACATCTGCCAGTGGCGGCTCGTGGGTTTTAAAATAGAGGAGGCACACTAATTGTATTGGTCTGGGATCCCTGCCGATTATTATTATTATTATTATTATTATTATTATTATTTGCTTAACCACTTTAAAATGGCTTTTTGGTTGCTTTTAGTCAGAAAACGTAAAGAAAACGACACACATACAGCAAGATAATATAATTTCACTTACCTGGCCTATCACTTGAAGCAAACATCCATCCCTTCTTAAAAGTCTGTGTTAAAAGAGAGCTGCCTGTTGCGCCATTTAATTAAGCCGCGACTGCTGTAGCCTATATCCAGCTTAGGCTGTTTTCCCTTTTTTTAAATTTGTATATACAGTGGGGCAAAAAAGTATTTAGTCAGCCACCAATTGTGC
>NW_015505799.1:316678-329482 GCF_001515645.1 Sinocyclocheilus grahami | reverse complement strand
GAACACTCGATGCTGTTTGGCTAATTTTTTTTTACCAACGGAGGCACGAGAGCTCACCTCTCCCCCGGCCTCCCCCTACCCTTCTCTATCATTAGCGGTTGTAATTTCATCAGCAGTTTCGGCACATTCACAATAGAAAAGCGGCGCTTTCACGTTATGGTATTACAACTGTGAAATTACAAACAAAAAATACACATTCTGAGACATGAACTGAAATGAATTGTGAATTTTATTAACATTAAATCGTCCTCCTCCCATTTTCACCTCAAAATTATGGGGAAGCTGTGCCTCCCCGACGAGCCGCTACTGACATCTGCAAGACATTTTTTAGAGTGTTTCCTCATCTGCAATACATCTATAGGACGTTTCCTATTAGATGTCAAATAGACGTTTAGAAAATGTCTTTAAGATGTTTATCTTAAACATCCTAAATACGTCTAGCAGATGTTTGTACACAGCTGATGCTTTCCAGATGAAACGATCTTTCACAGACATCTTGCAGACGTATGTGTGCTATCTGGGATGACACTCTAAAGCAAATATATTGTATAAAATAGTACTTTTCTAATTGAAGTTAGCTTTTCATCTCTACTTTTGGAGTTGAATGAAATTAGAATATTTAAAATTGGTATTTCTTTCACTTTGTCCACCACCTTGGATCTTTTTCACTGATTTTGTCACAATGCAGGCAGCTCACTCTAGCTATCATGTGCATTTTGATGATCACAGAAATCACATGGACTGGTTCAGTTAACATAGTGTGTAGTTAAAGACAATCTTGTTTCTTATTTCAGTACAAAATGCAGTTAATTAACCTTTTTTTTTTTTTTTTGCAGTCAGAGGTTTTCGTTAAACCACGTTCAGCTGCAGACAGTTTCACTGGTAATAGGCGGCTTCATATTTCAGAGAGAAGAAGTGACTCCGGTGTGACATTAAAACTGTCCCCTGCGCGCACGACTACGTTCAGATTTAATTGGTTCTGTTGTCGACGCTCGCTCTTAGTCACGCTGTGAACTCTGCGTGTGCTTGTGCGTTTATAAGACATTAGCTTAGAAATATTATCTCACTGTCTGTGTTGTTAATGGCTGCTGTAGAACGTGTCACTCAGATGAATGAGTCATTAGGAGTTTATATTCGAATGTTGTAACTCATAATCATGACTTGAATATAAATATGAGCTGATTTTATCAGAAGCACTTGGTAGGAGTTTCCTCAGCCTGTGTGTGACAGTTTAACAGGGTGTTTTCTGTAGGTCTGTTCACAGCACATGACCTGACTGACATGTGGAAAGGTACAGTGAAGTGTACGAGGTGTTACTAACAGGCCGACTGCTGGAGTTACAGGAAGTACAGAGAGCCAATTAGAGCATTCATACCAACAGATCTCTCTCACGCAGACTCACACCTTCTCAGTCTTTCCTGTGAAGACATTAGCCCTGCTCCAAACCCTGGCCTGCCTTCTTAGGTATTATGCTGCTTTCTAAGATGCCTAATTTTGGCCAAAAGTTAAAGCAGCGTTGCATACAGGTATATACTTAAAGTAGAAGACAATCCCAGAATGCTCAGTAAAATCATTCAGTCCTGAAAAATATGGTTCAAAATCTAATTCACAATGTTAGTGTTTCTGTGTGCCATGTTTGCGAGTTTTGCCGAGTTAGTAAGAGTGGGTTTGTTGACTTTTATCTCTTTATTAGAAACTAGAGAATGGTTATTGGTGAACGATAGGATAGGATCAGTACATGTTGCAGATTGGACTCAAACCTGCATCAACCATATTAGTACCATGGCTTAATGTGCAAGGAACTTAATGTCCCTTTCAGAAGTGAATTGAGAATGCTTTTTAAATTTCAATCTGAATCCTGAATTAGAATTTGAGATAATTTAGTAAACAGGAACTACACTTCATTTGAATTTCACTTCAAGGAAGTGAAATTAAAATGATTAGAAAAATCTAATAAATTCATGTAGTCCCATTAAGTAATTACTTAGAAAAATTAACTCTTGTCAAGAAAAACGTTAAGGTTGCACGTTTTATGGGTCTTGCAGATTTATAGATCATTGTGGGAAGAATTTTATTACCCAGAGATGCCATTAAAGTCATCATGAAATAAATAAGATCTATTTATTTTACAAATCCATGTTGTTGGTTTTATTGCAAATGATTCATCTGTTGTTGTTGTTTTTTTTCATGGTTTTCCAGTGAAAAACAGACCTCTCTCTGTACTTCTCCCATCTTTTAGTCCATTTAAACACATCCCTGCAAGATCGCTTTTATTTGTCTCTGTTTTTAAAAGTAAAACACCAACATTGTAAAATTTAGTTAACAAATACTACATAGAACCATTTTTTTTTTACCGATAATCTGTTACACTTGTCTTTATGCCATAATACAGAAGATTAGTTCTGTTGCCAATTCAGTTTCATTTCGACTTTAACTGTTGAACTTTCTTGGATTTCTGTAAATTCCATATCCAAATTCAAATTGTGAACACTCATTTAGACTACAGTGCCATTAGTTTAGCAACATACTAACTCCAAGCTCAGTTGAAGTCAACAGGTGCTTATTGAAATTATAGATGTTTAGAACGAAGCTTTCTTTTTCACAGAATACTCTTTTATTCCTGCATTTACTTTGCCTCTTTGTTGGTCTCACTTTAGAGTTGAGACTTCTTAAATTGGCTTTGTTGACGAACTTAAAGTTTACTTTGCTGTATCACAGACATATAAATGTTTCTGTATTTAAAACCCACTTACAATGTCAAGACACTGATCGGCAAAGCAGATCGAATGATCGGAATGGGGAATCACTCTGGTGCTATGGATCTGACACACATACACATCTCACACATGATTGTGTTAGCAGAAGTAATGGGAAATCAATAAATACTGACTCCCTTAAATGCACAGGATTAATACTATTAGAAGTCAGTACACAGCAGTACAGCGCACACACACACACACACTCCTTGCCCATAAACCGCTAGTCCATTAGCCTTATCTTTTGGTCACATTAATGAAAGCTCTTTACCCGCAATGTACAGTGGCGTAACCCTGGCAACCACACCACAAAAATCTGCCCACCTATGCCTGACTATAACCATAGAAACCACACACCCTTCACTCACATTACTCCTGTAACCATGGTAACCACATGTAAACCACTGTATGATTGGTTCAAGAAATATGGTATTCCTTGAAGCACTTTGAAATAGCATGTAAATCATGTACATTTCATGTATCATGGAAATGTCATTCTAGAAACCAATAGTATTAGAATGGTACCTTGCCCAATTTGAATGTAGGACTTTCTGTGGGTAAAAGTTTTTGTTTCTGTGTTTTAGGGATGCCATATTGTGCTTTTTGGAAAAAAGGGGTTATTTTTAATGGTAAAAACTTAAATAAATTTGTTAACAGCTAATGAGTCATTTAATTCATTAGTAATCATTAATCAAGGTAGCAATATACTATTTACTAGTACTTTACAATATAGTAGTTTCATAAACTTGTTAAATGTTAAAAATGTCTTGTACTGTATGTAGGAATTAACATGAACTTTCATTTATAATTTTATAAAATAAGTAGGCTGTTAGTTGTTGATTGCTAATGCATTAACAACCCTTATTTTAAAGTGCTTAATTTAGTTAATTTAGCTCAGAAACTCACTTTTTGGCTAATGTGATCCTGATCGGGATGAAAGCATTAAAATTTTTGTGCGATTTTACATTTTCCTTGAATTTTACGTTTACATTTTAGTCAGCAGCTCACAAATGAACCTAAAGCTGCAATGAATGAGGCATTTTTATTTCATTGAATGAGACTAATTCTACGACGTGACACCTGTAATCTGTTTATACAAGTCTATCCAATATTTGAATATGATTAAAAAGTAGTGACCAATAGTGTGCAGGCATTGTACATAATCAAGCAGTTGTGACGTGCGAGAAAGTGGGATCTACGAAGAGCAGTCAAAGCAATGCAAATACACTGAAATGTATGAGGCCTTTATAGAGAGCACGTCAATAGGAAAGACAAAGCCAAAAGCCGGATATTTTAGGCAATTTAGAGTTCCCGTCTGGTTGTATATTCAGGTGTGTGTGTCCATTGAGCATTGTATACTTGATAGTTCCATGGTCCGGGGGTTTCCTGCTGACTTTAGTCCAGTAATGGTGAGAGCAGGGCAGCTATATTTTCTCTGCTCTCTCTCAGTCTCTCAGACACTTCAGGAAGAAGCATTTATGGAAGTATTTGTGGAAATTTCACCTCTCTTGCTCCTACAGCTCGTATTGTCCCCCAGAGGACATATAAGTATCTATACTAATGTGAGAGTAATTCAATGGAGGGAATTTTCGGTTGTAATCATTGAATTCTTTCAAATGTAATTACATTTTCTAGTCAGGGTTTTTTTAGAAAAAATTTTTTACTGCCGCTTGCATCATTATTGCTCATAGTAAGTATTAAATTTGAAGGCGTCTATGATGTTTGTGCTACAAACATGAAGGATACTTCAAATTGTGCAGCTTGTTGAGAAAAGGTTCACTAATTTCTTAGTCACTTGGGAGTTTAATACACACAAAACAGCGTGGCTCAAAGGGTATTACTCTTACAGAAACATACTTTGGCAGTATGCCTTTGTGCGTTTTTAGAATGCACATCATATTAGAATGATTTCTAAAGGATCATATGACACTGAAGACTAGAGTAATGGCTGATGAAAATGCAGCTTTGCCATCGCAAGAATATATTACATTATAAAATCTATTAAAATAGAATTTATTTGAATTGTAAACATTTCACAATATTGCTGTATTTTTTACTGTCATTTGTTACATTATTATCAAATGAATGCAGCCTTAGTGAGCATAAGTGACTTCTTTCAAAAACATAAAAAGACAAAAAAAATCTTAATAATTCCAAACTTTTGACCATTAGTGTTTGTAGGTCTATGTGTGGATAAAAAATGGTCTCTGTGGGTTTGTAAATTTTTTTTTGTTTTTTTCACGCTATTTATTGTGGTGAATGTACTGGGGTTTATTGTGTTTCTTTGATTGTTTCCAACAGTCTATAGAGTCTGCATATTCACATTTTTTGCTGTCTGTGGTTTTAAAAAACACGCATGCTCGAAGATGCAAACTCATCCTGAACCTGTTTTTGATTTACTTAAAGTGAGTTATTCCTGCAAGTGTTTCCGCAATACACAGATCAGAAACACATACGTAAACATTCTTCTGTCTTCAAAGGTGAAGTCTGACTGTCTCATGGGAGCTGAACCGCACTGCCTCCATTGGTGCTGAAATCAATCATAACTGTTTATCCACACACATACAGGTCCCTGTGATGCTGTGTGTGAGTGTGCAAAGGCCTTTTGAGCCATTTACAAGACAGATCCCACACAAGCCTAAACTGCACCTCTGGACCTCAACCATCTGTGTATGTGTGTGTGTGTGTGTGTGTGTGTATTTATGTCAAGGTCATTCTTTGATGTGACTTGAACTCAAGGCTCAATGGGCCACAAGAGCCATTCCTCACACACTGCCTGAAGAGTTTATGCTCCCGTATGTTTCAAATTAGCAGCACATCTGACAAAAAAACACAACACCGTCATTTAAACAGATACTCACTATAACCTTCAAACCCCTTTAAAAATGTTTTCCTTTTGTGTCAACGAACATCGATCCCCTTTAGGCGGAGTAACTCGACTCTCTGAAAGTCAGATGCTGAGTTAAATGCCTTATTAAAAAGAAGTGGTGTGATTCAGAGTGCTGTACAGTGTAGAACCACAATTAAAGCATTGACAGCTCTAACATTACTAAGAGTTAATGACTTGACTTAATGGTTTATTGAAGCTGTCAGTACTGAAATACAACTTGCATGTGTAAACGTAAGGGAGGCAAAGTAAGAAAATGAACTTACAAAAAAAGTATGTGTATTGTAATGTTTTCTAAAGCGATCCCTTATGCTCACCATGGCTTCATTTATTAGATAAAAAATACAGTAAAAACTGTAAAATTTTTAAATATTATTACAATTTGAATGAACTCTTCTCAATTTTAATATAAAATATAACTTATTGCTGTGATGGCAAAGCTGAATTTTCAGCAGCTATTAATTCAGTCTTCAGTGTTACATGATCCTTCAGAAATCATTATAATAATATGCTGATTTGCTGCAAAAAAAAAATTTAACAAATGATTTGTAACCGTATATATACATATTCTATAATGTAAAAGCTGCTTGAACAATATAAATAATCAAACAGTCCATAGTAACAGTCCATATAGTGTGTGTGTGTGTGTGTGTGTGTGTGAGTGAGAGAGAGAGAGAGCTGGTCTACATTGTAAAATTGTTTGCCACGGTCTTGGCGCCTGTTTTTTTTTTGGTCACCTCACTCAGCAGAACTGTTAGCTATCAGGACTTTATGCCTGTTCTCAATTTCCAGTTAGCAAAAATACACACATGTGCAGCTTTCACTGAGATGTGTATCTGTTTGTGTTTAAGTGTGTATCAGTGGCATTATTCCCATACAGTAATGTCTGCACATATTGTTTAACTCAGAGACCCGTCAGCTGTAAATTGCAGAGTTTAGAGGTGGACAGTATAACCAATATATGTTTGTAAGAATATCAAACTTTTATATCAGGGTATTGGGTGTGTGTGTCTGAATTTTTGAATATTTGTTTATATTGAAATAACTTTGTTGTAGGATTTTATAATATGCTTTCTGTTGTTTCCTGTATCCACATTTTAAAATGACACTGAATATTGGCCAACTGATAAATGACCAATTTTGACATATTTACATATAATATTTATGATATAGCCAATAACCTGTAACCTGGTATAGAAAAAGTGTACTGTTTCAAATGAGGAAAAAACAAGACTTCTAATCTATCAGCCTGTCAGACTGATGCCAGTAATTAAAAAAGAAACAATGATGTTATAGATCATTACTGATATGGTTATTTTTGTTTTTATACTTTCATGTTTATCTTCCTCACAAGGTGTTGAGTGCACAGCAGCATTTGTGACAATCTTTCCATTTGTGCACTTATAGTAAGCACTGAACTGCCCAAAATAATGTGGTCTATCCATTTCAACAGGAAGGCATGGTTACCACGGCGATAGTGATTCTTATATGCTCTAATGGCGTCTGGAGGTCTTTTAAAGTACATTAAAACCGATGTTATCATCACAATTCCTGACAACACATGCACACTGCTCTCAAAACAAATTATGACCCGTGATGAGACCATATGTCTCCAAATCTCCTTTCACATGCTAGAAGCTGTTTACATATTGATATTAGATGCCGCATTATATGCTCAGGCAGAACATTCATTCCTTTTATAAAGAGATCTGTCAGAGAGAAAGGTTTTATCTGCTCATATCTATCTTTTTGTGTATCAGTGGTTTTAAAAGCTTTGCTGTATGACTGTACGCAGAGACTTTGCATCCTCCAGATGAACCATTTCAGTAATGACTCCAGCAGATCATAAGAGTCATTATAATCAGACTTCTCCCTCTATGCACCGGGCGAATGCTAGATGAGGCTGTGAAAGGATGAATGCAATATGAGGCTTTGAGAGGGTGATTTCTAAATGAGGCTGTGAGAGGATGAATGTTGGATGAGGCTATGAGAGAAAGTGAAAGCTAGATGAGGCTGTGAGAGGAAGAACTCTAAATGAGGCTGTGAGAGGGTGAATGCTAGATGAGGCTGTGAGAGGATGAATGTCAGATGAGGCTATGAGAGGAAGAATGTAGGATGAATTCTAGATGAGACTGAGGATAAATGTCAGATGAGGCTGTGAGAGGGTGAAGGTCAGATGAGACTGAGAGGAAGAATTCTAGATTAGACTGTGAGGGGTGAACATCAGGCTGTGAGAGAAAGAAATCTAGATGACTCTGAAAAAATGTCAGATAAAGTTGTTAGAGGAATAGTTCTAGATGAGGCTGTGAGAGGATGAGTGCCAGATGAGGCTGGGAGAGGACAAATGTCAGATGAGGCTGTGAGAGAGTGAATGTCAGATGTTGTATTACAATGAGTTGGACCCTTAATCATATCAATGATGAATTTACAGTGAAGTGCACTTTTGATTGTGACGCACTTTCTTGACCACAAAATGCCAGCCCTTATTGAGAGCTGGAGAAAAATAATGGGGTAAATTAACAATAAATGCCCACTTAAACTGTGTTTTTCAAAAGCATGTGTGTTTACCTGTGAAAAGTCCATTTAAATGGGTCTGGTTTCATCCCTTCTCACTCCCAACTCTCTTTTCTGTTCATTTAAAGTAATAAAAGAGAAGTTATTACTATGTTGTCATTTTCATTCATGGTTGGTTGTGTATTGATTATTTTGACCTGATTCTGGTGCTTTGAGCTCACAGCTGTTAGATGAAAATGCCAGGAGAATGTGGAACACTGTTGAAAGTGCTGATCTTTAAAAGGATACGCCATCCTAAATGAAAATTCTATCATTTGCTCACCCTTATGTTGTTCCAAACCTGCATGACTTTCTTCAGTAGAACACAAAAGAAGATAGTTTGAGAAATGTCTCCGTGTTTTTGTCCATACAATAATAGTTCTACTATAAAAGCCGATTGCCCTCGAGTTCAGAAATAGATCACATGTATTATGGTAATGTTTGTCAACTAGTTATATGGGCAGACACACATGAGGAATGTTGCATTTTCATAATTGATTAGATTTTCTGCAGTTATAATTATTTTATAGTCATCTGCCAGATTTGAAGTATTGAATGGACTGTTGAGTGTTATTTTGTGGGTTTGTAGAGTAACATCTTTAACAGGTCACACAAACTTTTCTACTCAAACATGACTGCTAAATAAGCTCCTCTATGTGTCATGAGTGAATGTGGGTGTAATTCCGGTGAGTCTCTGCCTGATCTGAGAGTTATGCCACTGTTTTAAATGGCTCCAGCTGTTGGCAGTGAAAAAAGCAATCTCATGGTGGGGTCAAAGGGACATCCTGTCCGGCTTATACCATATATACGTATATATACGCATTCGCCCTGGGGAAAAAAAAAAAGAACAAATGTGTTTAAGTCAGTGCAGCTGACAATGGAAACATAATTTCGCACAGGTAATGTTACTGCTGCGTCAGCACGTACATGCACACTCACACTGGCTTTCTTTGTTCATCTGGGCATTGTAATGCATTTAGATGTTGCAAGGTTATTCTTTTAGCCTTTCCGGAAACATTACAGCAGTTCTTCATTGATTCTCATATTGGATTAAATGGCTCCATGGTGTTGATGTAGTTGTGTATTTTTGATGAGTTTGTATTGACTGGTGTATGTTTTAGATCAGGTCTAAGTGTTTCAATGCCAAGAGAAAGAGTTCAGTTGGGGTTTTAGAGCGAATGTTTGACCTATGTATTTTTATGTGTCAGTGGCGGCGCTGCTGAATCTGCACCGCCATGGCAAATGTGAAAAATTATATTTCTGTTGAGAGTTTGCAGTCTGAAATGTGATGAGATACAAAGACCTGGGTGCTGCGAAATAATGTTAAGCATTGCTGGACTCAAAAACAACTATATAATGTGACTAGTATAGTCTGACTCACAAACAAATGACTCTTACAGACCAGTTGTTTTAAGAAATTGGACTAAAAGGCTCTCACGTTATAGCTGATTTGTATCAGTCAAATGAATCCTTCACTAAAATGACTGTCAAAGCAAACACTGAATTAACAACATGCTTTGAACCGCAAGTCTTGTTCTTTCAGTCGAAATGAAGGAAATGATACATGTACGAAAAGTTTCATTCATTAAAAAAGTGACATGTACTGATTGTTACTTTGACATTTTTGTTAAAGATTTATCTATCTATCCATCTACACACCCACACACACACCCACATATATATATATATATATACACACCCACATATATACATATTATACAACAGTTCTTTCTGGTCCTCGAATCTGATTAGCTGAGAGGAGTGTGATATTCTAGTGATAACAACTCCACCATTTTACCGTTTGTATCACTCCGCTTGCGGTATTTCTCCCAACGAGTGTCATGGCGGAGGCCAAATCCACTATAATTTTATAAATAATACTGTTTTGTGTCACGTAAGGTAGTTTTAAGAGTTTTTAGGCACGAATGTACTTGTTTAGACTTCAAATATGCAGTTTGTTAATAAAAAATAACGTCTATTCAAAAATTTGCTTCCACGTTTTCGGAGATCTGAGCTCCAGGGCGTCAGCGCTCATGAACCCACTGAGAGCAGCCTCAACCCCGCTAGATCTTCTGGAATTTTTCAGTAGCCCCTCACTGCAGAACAAAGATCCAGGGGGCGGGGTTGGATCCACATCTTATGGGGTGGAGATGGGTGGGTTTAGGGATCAGGGGGTGGAGACGGGTAGGTTTTGGTATATGTAAGGTGGGAGGAGTTGGATCTGGATCCAACCTCACCCCCTGGATCTTGTGTTCTGCAGTGAGGACCATCTCGAATTTGCCGCTGGCTCTGATGTCTTTATAGGGCAGGGATCCTCAAATCTGGCCCACGAGATCCATTTTCCTGCAGAGTTTAGCTCTAACCCTAATCAAACACACCTGTGCATACTAATCAGTGTCTTCAGGATCATTAGAAAATCACAGGTAGGTGAGTTTGATCAGGGTTGGAGCTAAACTCTGCAGCACATTGGCCCTCCAGGGCAAGATTTGAGGAACCCTGCTGTAGGGGTTAAACATGAGATATAATTTGTTTTGGGTCAATCTAACGGGCAGTCTTTGGTCTCATTAATTTAATATTTGTTCCAGAGGAAGTAGCTTTGGCTGAGGGTAAAATCTCATATTATATTTTATGTAACTTTAATGCTGTATGTCAGAGCGCTGATTTTGTCCTTTTGACTGAATTGCCTAGCAACTTTTATGATGGCTGTTGTTGTTGTTTTAGTCAATATTATTATTCAATAAATAATATTTTATATAAATAATAGTAGTATTTAATTATAGTATTTAGTATTGAGAAATGGTGTGTGTTCGTGATGGTGATTTTTAGAGATGCACCGATCGTTTGGCGAGGGATCGGAATCGGCCGATTTTCCTCATGATTGGCCCGGATCGGTGAGCGGTCGGTCAGTCTCACTTATTTCCGATTTCGAGCCAATCCGTTTTGTTACCAGCGGCACAGGCAATAACATCAGCCACGCATTCTCACTCTCATCTCTCCGACAACGCCTTCTCTCTCACACACGTCTCATTCGCTCCGGTTAAATAGTGCTTGTATTGCGCATTATAGTCATTCCCGCAGGTTTCACCCTTATACCAAACGCGCGCGCACCACCACTGATCTATATTAGTGGAGCACACAATCCGCGCTCAGTCTCAAACAGCTTGTGAGCCACAAATACCAAAATGAGTGGCTAACTGCTAAAACGTTCAAATACATACAAAATTGTCAAAATGCCCGTCTTAGCGAGTATCCAGTTTTGGAACTTTAAATAGTTGAGAAGGAGAACGCATGTTGTGTAACAGTATATTGGGTCCGTGGATAAACTCTTAAAGGGACCACAGTCCAATATTCCTGCTGCTGTCTGTCATGTTAATCAAAGAACAAAAGACAAAGAAAATCATTTTCTGCTCTTGACTGAATACGTTTTATAACTTTAATAGTAAGCATTAATCTGTATTTAATTTTTACAATGAAGACTACAGAAATTAAAATAATCAAATGTAAAATAACACTGGATGTGTTATTTTACATTTGATTACTTTAATTTCTGTAGTATTTCTTAACTGAATAAAAACTTACTTAACCTAAAAAAACTTGTTTTCATAGCTTTATTCTATTGCATTTATTTGTGCTGTTGTTTGCAATTTTTTTATTTGTTCTTATTTTATTACTGACTTTTTTATTGTGTTTTTTTTATGAAAAATAAAACTTTGCGTTGAAGAAAAGTAGATTTTTGTTTGTATATACTGTCAATTTTAGTTCTAAGAAAGAAAATCGGCAAAAATCGGTATCAGCAGATCACACTAACGAAAAATCGGAAATCGGAGTCGGCCAAGAAAATTGCAATCGGTGCATCTCTAGTGATTTTAATTACATTATTACAAGAGACTGTTTTTGTGAGTGAGTCAGCAGTAAAGATTTTGAAAGAGACTGAAACAGGGTTGTAAACAAGTAAGTTATTTTTACTTTCAACAACAGCTTGTAAGATGCAGCCAACGAATGCAGTGAGCAGTGCCATCATCGGAAATCACCCTTAACAGATGAAAAGATAATACAACAAAGATATCGCTTTCATCAGCAGACATTCAAACTAATGTTTTATTGTGAATATGAGATCGAGCTGAAGAGTGAATGCTGTATCAGATGCAGGTAATCACACTCGCTCAATCCATCTCTCTCTCATAATACTCTACATAATACAGTGAGCTTTTAATACAGTAATACAAAAAGCTTTCAATGAAGCAGCTCAACGTTCCTTCGTTACTAGCTCTAAAGTGACATTTTCGAATTAGTAACAGTTTGGGCTCAGCTGTTAAACTATAAAACTGAGATTTGTATCTGTGGTGTAAAATAGTAGTTTGCACAAAAGAGGGTTTTTAAAGACACACTGTTGTTATTTCTTATGATGTTCTTTCTTATGTAACTGTTGTATAAACGCAATATCACACTTGTAGCACTGCGATATGGCTGTATATCGGCACGCTGTGATTAACTACAGCACTCGTGGCCTCATGCCTATGGCAGAATCACAGCCATGCCGATATACAGCCATAACGCACTGCTACTCATGATATTGCTCATATATATATATATATATATATATATATA
>NW_015505799.1:305727-316470 GCF_001515645.1 Sinocyclocheilus grahami | reverse complement strand
TATATATATATATATATATATACAATAATAGAAGATAAAACAAGTTGTAGTAAATAAAACTAATTATTGGCATTTAACAAGAAAATGCTATTTCAGTCTTTCTACTTAAAACTTTCATGATTACTTTGCAGCTTCTTTGTAATTATTTGTGAAATTACTAGTAATTAGTAATTTAAAAATGGTTCTGCGCCATTTCTATATATATTCATATTAGAAACACATGCATGTTTTCTGATTAGTCTGCATTCTTAAATCATCTTGAGTCATCTTCTATGACAAGGTTTATATGGCGTCTGTGTGTTTTAAACTGGACATCTGCTCATGTGTAAAAAGCCCCAGTTGCTGTCCTCTATATCGTAAACACTCAACATGTGATTATGAAATTTTAATAAGAGTAAATCTGTCTGGTTCTTTCTCACACACACACACACATCTATACTGTAATGTAAGCTGCCACTTGTCCGTGTCTGGTGAATTCTGCTGCGGGCTTTACTGATCTGATCTTGTGGAGCATAGTAGCATAGAGAGACCGTGTTTGTTACCCATGTAGGTATCTGGACCATCTGTTCACCGTGTGTGACACCTTGACCTTTGTTCTCATAAAGGTAGTGGAGCGTAACTAGATGACCTTTTAGACAGGGTCACACTTCCAACACCTGTTGTTTCAGAGAGAATAGGATCAAAGGGATTATGATGTAATGTTCTAATGTGTCATCATGTGCCCTCTTCCTCCTGTTTCTAACAGACTGACGCCCAGCAACCACGACCGAATCCAGCGCTTACGCCAGGAGTTCCAGCAGGTCAGGCAGGAAGATGCGGAGCCAGATGATCGCCACCGTGCCTACAGCTTGGAGCAGCCCTGGGTGAGTGTGTGAGCTGTGTATGTGCACCCATGATCACTGGATGTACGCCCCATGGTCTCTGGGAGCTCCCAGGAAGGATAAGACTAAGTCCAAGGACTGGAGCGGTTACATATACGACCTCCAGGCCTGGGCTAATACTAACTGCTAACCTGAGATCACTGCATGCAGGAGCATGTCACCTCTGACACTGACATTATCAGCTAACAATGCTAACATCACCATGTGTTCATCCATCTGGACTGTTCACCCATCCATTCATCTGTTCAACCATATCACAGCTGTCATGACTTGAGCAGATCATGAATTAAGGCAAGAACTGCGATTGGCTAAATGTATGTCTGCAAGATAGAAGAGTGTGTGTGTATCTGAGTATAAAAATCAATGTTTTTAGACTGAAATTTTTTAGTATTAATGTAACGAATTAAAATCCAGATCATTAGAATCTGGATTGAGTGTGAACTCAATATGATGATCTGGATTTAGGTCAATTTAAACCTCTATGCCTATAAAATGGAGCAGAAAGTCCTAATAAAGGGATAGTTCACCCAAAAATTATTTCATGATTTACTCATGTTGTTCCCAACATGTATGACTTTACTTCTGTGAAACGCAAAATAAGATTTTTTTTTTCTTCCATGCAATGCAAATCATTTGTTGTGGACCATATTCAAGTTCCCCTATCCTAGTTCAAACATTCCTAAGATAACTTCTCTTTTGTTCCACAGAAGAAATAAAGTAATACAGGTTTGAAACAATTGAGTAAATGATGATGGAATACAAATTTTTGGGTAAACTATCCCTTTAAGTCAGGAATGAGTTGCACTTCAAGATCATTTCAGAAACACTTCTGTGTATTGATTTGTAATAATTTTTCCAGGGAGAGAGTTTCAATGAACTGTTACACGCGGTATTATGTGTATTTTCCTTAATGTAAATTTCTCTTTTTAAATTTTCCATTCACTCAGCTTTAATGTATGGAATTATTTTTGTTGTTTAGCTTTGTAATGGTAGTGATTATGTAACTGTTTTAAATAACATCTTAAATGTCCTTTTTCATCCCCAATTTTTTCCCAGTTTTCAAAAACCCCCATGATAACCTTTGTTTTTTTACTATGCCTAAATATCTTTTTTGTAAAACAAAAGGCAACAGAATAAAGATGGGTGGTTTGCTTTAATGAGTCTTTGAGTCTAAGAGTTTCTGTAGCTGAATCAAATCCAGTTCAGGTGTGTTTCAAACACGTCCATCATTTCTTCATGGAATTTTTCTCTCAGAGAGATGACTGGTGAGAATAAATGGAAAAATTTCCACTCTTTCCTGATCACTAACCGTTTTTTGTGAGTGCTTGTGTGTCAACGTTAACATCATCGGCTGTTATAAATCTCATACCGTTAATGAATTCGTATCAGACCTTTAATGCCATAATCTGTTTAGCAAACAAATGGGACATTCCTGTGACACTGATGTTGTTTTAGGCAGTGAAGTGTGCGTGCGTATTAATGAACTGGGCTAGCTCCACACATCCTTCAACACCTCTGTCTCCACGGCAACATGACTGGCAAGCTGTGTCAATCAATCCCAGCATGCTGTTCTCCTTCATTAGAGTTAATGGAAATCTCTGTGTGGATCGGCTCTTGATTGAGAATGCCTGGGACAGCATTCATCTGTTTGACTGAGCGTTACGAGAGCAGGGAACTCAATGTAAATGTTGCCATAAATGAAATGGATTCTTATGGGTCATGAGCAATTTACCGCATTTACACTGTTCTGAGTACAGAACAAAGCAGTCAGTGTGTGTGTGAGAGAGAGGCGGTGTTAAATTAGTCTTTTATTGTTTATAATTACACCCTCATGTTCTGTGCCAACCAAGTGTGAATGTGTGTGTGGGATTTCTTAATGAATTACATTAGAGAAGTTCTTCATTATATTACCACCACAAATCCTACTCACCATAAAATGTACTAATATTCACTTAATGTTCATCTAGCATTCACCTAACATCCAGCTAACATTTATCTAACATTCATCTATGGTCTGCTGTGTGTGTCCTCATTCCAGCCTCATTTTTGTGTCCTTAATGTATGTTAGATGAGCTTCTATAGTTTAAATGGTAGAGCATGTCGCTAGCAATGCCGAGGTCATGGGCTTGATTCCCAAGAGTCATAAAAATTGATGAACATAAACCTTTAATGCACTGTAAATCACTGGATCTTAGAGGGAAAAAACTAGAACCACAGGAGATGAAAAATATATCAGGGTTTATAATTATCAAATATTTTACGTCGAATTTTATACATATTTTTAATGTATGTACATTTATATAGTATATAATTATCTAATTCAATTTTAACTTTAAATAGACAAATCCGATATTTGCTTATACTTAAGTTTTTGTTTTCATTTGCATATTGTGCTTTTGGGAATTATATCTTTTTAATGATGTGGTCATTTGAATAATGAGTGCTAATTTTTATTATAATTATTGAGGACCATAATGTAGCTGTAATTTTGTTATTAAGAGTAATAACTAACTCCATGAATATTTTATGGGTTATAATCTACTTTAATGGTTTCATTAACAGCAGTAATGCGCCAAAGGTCATAGGGCTGGTAATAATGTCACATTCAAACGCACATTTCTGCACAAATGTCACAGACCTGTACTCAAAAACACCTCTGAAACCTGGTAAGTGCTTAGATTGAGTGTGTGTGTCTATTCGTTCTTAATGATCTTTCCATAGCTCAGTCTCTTTCAAGCTTTTCTCTACTGAACTTTTACCTGTTTGTGTTAAATGGACATGTTAATAACTGTGTTACAGTCCAACTGCAGCTCACAGACATCATCTGGCCGACACTCAGTGTCTGTGGAGGTGCAGTTACAGAGGCAGGAAGCCAGAGAAGCTTTCACACATGCTCAGAGACAGTACAGCTCTCTGCCACGGTACGTGTTGAAGTACTAAAATAACTAAAAACTGAAATAATAAGTCATAAGAACTATATAGATATATTATCTGTGTACTATATAGATAAAACAAAAGCTAATAAAAATGACAACAATAAAATTACTACAACTGAATTAAAATAGAAAACAGAAAAAAATGTAAATGCCAAGAGTAAATCAAATTTTTTAAATATATGAAAATATAAAACAGTTCTTTTAAATTGTATTAATATTTTACAATATTACCTTTTTATTGTATTTTTGATTGTGTAAATGCAATCTTTGCACTGTTAAAAAAACAAAACATAAAATATCTTACCAAACCCATTCTTTTGAAAAGAAGTGTATATTTGAATAGTAGTTTAAATTTGTACACCAAAATCCAACCTTTCTCTTTAAGCAAAATAGGCAGTAAATAAATACATATATTTTCTTCCACTAAAATTAGTCCTTCTTATGGTTTAGTAGGAATTGGCTGGATTTTATTCATTTTGAAAGCTGTCAAGTGTGGTTTGGACTGTGGTGTAAAAAAAATCTTTCATATGTCTCAGCTCTACTTCCTGTTTCAATAGGAACAAACTATTAATGTCTTAATGTCATGTGCACACACAGTATCTCACCTTGCCCATTTCTCCCTGTGTGTAGCCATCCTCGTAAGACACCCACCCCAGCCTCAGAGAGGGAGTGGGAGAGAATGTGTCCAGCCAGAGATGGTTTCCAGGCAGCCAAAGACAGTGGCCGTTACTCCAGCTACCAGGGACCTCGTTCCGTCCCGCGGACCGTTCCTCGTCCTGGCTGCAGGAATGGCCTCTCTGCTCCCCCAGGAGCCGGTGGTTCCTCGGTGGGTGGTGGCTACAATGCACGTGTCCTCCTGGAGGCCCAGGAGCTCCTGCGACAAGAACAGAGACGCAGGGAGCAGGAAATGAAAGGAAGAGGCCCATCAATGCGGTTGGACTACGAATCCCATGATTCCAAAGGGCCCCAAAGACAGGACGTCCCACCTTCCCCTTCCCAGGTTGTCCGACTCAGCCGCATACACACACCTGAGAAAATGCGCCCATTTTTGTCATGAGAAAAAAGGACGACACTTTCTTCAATTTTTGAAGAGGCAAATGGCTCACAAATACAAACAATTATTTCTGTGCCAGTAGTGCAGAGACTCCTCAAGTGCCTTTTCTTTATGAGGTCACAGTGGTCCCGCCTAATCTGACAGCTCATTGGTGTGTCCAGAGGCAAGAAGTCTCTTGATTCGCTGTGAAGACCTTCAAGCTCTGACAATCAGCCTGAAACTGACCTGTTCCTCTGAAAAAAAAAAACGTTGTAGAACACAATCTAAATGAGCAGTTTTCCTGCTTTGCACAGGTTTGGATGAAGTTTTGTGAAACAGAGCTTTTTTAAAACTAAGGTTTATCAGATGAATTCTTAAACATCAGGTAAAAGTTATCAGTTAAACTCGTATTTGATGTCGCTAGTAGGGGAAAAGGTGGGACTGAGTACAGGTGGCCCAGCAAACCTAGCGATTCCACTGGATGTTGTCACATGTTTAAAGAACTCGACAAATCTAGGTACAAAACACACAGTCAGAGTGACGGACTCCTGGGAATCCAGCAAAAAGAGAAAATCCCAAAAGTGCAATGGAAAAGAAGAGAGAAAGGAAATGGGGTCACAGATAGCAGGTCATTAATTGATGCTCCTCATTAAATTTTTAGAGCTCTTTCACACACAGACACAACCCATGACCCACTGCTGCCTGCCGTGTGTGTGTGTGTGTGTGTGTGTGTGTGTGTGTGTGTGTGTGTGTGTGTGCGTGAGAGTTCCTGTCTCCCAGATTACCCACACTGAATTTTTCATCACACACACCAGCTGCCCCTGTATTGACAGGCCACAGCACTGTGAAAGTTCAGATAAAAAGATTGTCTTCCCTTCTCCCTTAAACATGCATAAATGCACACACACAGAGAGGCTGTATTTGGAATACCATACTACCACTACTACATCTATCTATCTATAAAATATGTAAGAATTTTTTTTTTTATGTATACCATTATTTTTTTCCAATGTGTGATTATACAAATGCAGGGAGAGTGTGAGCTTAAAAATAATTAAATATATATTATATATAATATAATAAGCGAGAGAGATAGAGTAAAAAAATGAAATTCAAATTAAAATTGTAACTTATTAATTAAAAAAATTTAATTGTATATATATATATATATACACACACACATGCATATGTTTAAGAAACTCAACTTTTGATAATGTAAGTTTTTCAAATTACTAAAGGTTCAATTTCTAAAACAAAATAGGGATATTATTATTTGTGTTTTATTTATATATATATATATATATATATACATACATACATACATACACACACACACACACATACACATATATATATATATATATATGTGTGTGTGTATATATATGTGATGAAATAGATTTAATATATTTAATGTATAATTAAATATATTTTATTATTTTTAATTCATATTAAACTCCAAGTAATAATAGCCCAAATATTAAGAAACTCTCAACTCTCTTTTTTTCTTTTTTTTTTGTAATTTGAGTTTCTTAAATAAAACTGGAGTAAAACTGCAAAATAAAAAAATTTCCAGATGATGACTCTGAAATTTTCTGAACTGATACAAATTTAGCATTGTACTATACATATGCATATTTGTGCATATATATATTTGAATAGTATACAGTATGTTAGAATTCCATTTGAAACGCAGCCATACACCGTTCTTTAAATAGATAGATAGATTGTTTGACTTTATTGATCATTATAGTAGAAAGTCTTTAACTACTCATGTTCTCTTGTAGCCATTACTGGATGTGTCACTGAAGCCCCGCCTCTTTGCATATCATCTCCGCCCCTAACAGCTGCCAAGATGGAGAATCTGCACGACGCTGATGAGTTTTGAGATCTCAAACTAGAACTTTGAGTCTCTGAAAATTCTGGGCTTTGAATCAAGAGCTCCCGTTGAGCTGAGACACTCAGAGACTGGAGTGTAAGAGGCTAGGTCACTGCTCTGTGTGTGTGCGTGTGTGTACGTGCGCGGGGGGAGTGCCATATGAGCCAGCCGATGCTCGTTTGACACATAACAGTAGGACACATGGTGCGCAACACACTCTACTGCCCAGGCACAGATGGTTGGGTGCGTTTGGTGTGTATGTGTGTGAGAGAGGACATCAAGATGATAACATGAAAAGAGTCTCAGTACGACACGACTAAACAATCGAGACATTTCGGTTTTTATTGTCTTCTTTGTTCCTCCATATCTAGTATGGAAATTAGCTTGTGATCTTGCCCTGCTCATCCTGTTTTTGTACATTTGCCTCCTTTTTAACCTTTTCAAATGAACAAAACCTCTTTTGCACCTCTTTAAATGTCAGATTTCCGGATTGTAACCATTTTAATGAAGAAGCGTTAAATATGTGGCGCCTTTGACACCGATTCTTTTATTTATGTGTGTATCCTAGCAACCGTCTCCATATGCTGTTCTAAAAGGTCAGAGGTCATGAGCGGGTAGAGATATGGAGTTTCCAGTGGATTCATGTCTGATTTTCTTTATTTTTTGTGTTAGTTTGTTTACAGGACTGTGTACAGGGTTTTTCGCTTTTTGTCTCTGCCTTTGTGTCTGTTATTTTGTGTTGTTTATACGCTGTTCAGAAATCGGTGTTGTTTAGAAACACAGCAGCTGTATGGTCCGGGGAACCTTCCGACATACTATCAGTGAATCACTGGTTCCATGAGAGTGAAGGGCTTGGAACTCAGCTCATCATCATCTACAAGGAGCCAACCGGAGGCAAAAGCACTATGCCAACGTCCATAGATCCACAGCTCCCAGATATCAACCCAGACGAAAGGTATGGCTTTCAACCAGGAACATCAGGTTGCTCTTGCCATGCGAGAAGCTGAGTCTCGGATACATTGGCCCCTTTGAGATCATTAAGGAGATCAATCCAGTATCCTTCCAGTTAAAACTCCCTGAACACTAACGCATATACCCAGTGTTCCATGTTTCTTAACCTTATTACTCACCTGTGTCCCTTTCCTCCATAGAGCCTGGTGATGTACCTTCCTTACCGCCAGTCGAAGAGGATGGAGGAGTCTTCATGGTATGAGTAATCATAAGCTCCCGGTGCCTTACATACTGGACCCTGATCTACTGACTGCTTTCCACAATGTTCACCCGGAGAAACCTGCACCACGCAACAGAGGTCGTCCACCTCGACGCCGGGGTCATCAGGAATCATCAGGCTCTCCACCCTGACACAGTATCATCACTCTCAATCTGTAGTACTAATTATCACCAGCTGTCACCAATCACTCAGCACCATATATAAGGACTTGCCACACACACACTTTGTCTGGTCTCATCTATGGCAAAGACTGCATCTGTTTGGATTGTTACTTACCTGAAGAATGCTTACCTCCTTTATCCTCTCCTCATCCCTGTTTCCATTCTCCAACTATTCTCCTTCCAGTTTCCCGGTGATCATCCTACAAGACAACAGGGAAGTGTTTATTATCTCTTAGTGACTGTTTAATAGTGTGTGTGGCTACTCACCATTCATCTCCCATCTCTGTAATATCCTCTCGCTGCCTGTGATTTCATTCAGTTCTATGAATAAAGTGCTTTGGATGTTTTGAAAACTTGCCGGTCTGTCCCGTGTGCGTTTCCCTGACAATTCCATAAAATTCCTATAGCTACTGAAACAACTACTTTTTTCATTTTTAAAAATGTGTTGGCTTATATTTCAGATTTTAAGGAGCTAGGAGGATAATAATGAAAAGATAAAGATAAAGATGGAGATAGAAAGAAAGAGGCAGAGAGCACTGGACTGGAGCAGTCCTTCCTCCAGATGTTTGAAGGTGCCACTCTCACCTGGAACCTAGCAACAGATGTGCTAATTACACACATGGATACACACACTTTCTTTTTTCTCACTTTTTTATTTTCTTCTTGTGCTTTCTCTTTCACACATAAACAATAAGATAAAACCCAGTGAATATTTCTCGCTGGCACTCAAAAGCAATATCCAGACGTTCCTGAATTTAATTTTTTCCAGTTCTTTTAAGTATTTATGAGTTTTTGAGAGGGGCAGAGAGGTTTAGTGTGTGTGTGTTTCAGCATAGATGATGTTTTTGTTGGTGTTTGAGATTTAAAATTCAGAAATGAAAAAGGGCTTACTCTGACCCTGGGGCAGATCACGCACACACACTGCAGGAGAGGCTGACAGGCTCATCTCGGAGACAAAGTAGTGTGCAGGGGAGCAAGTTTGGAGAGTAATTTCAAGAGATGCTAAGGCAACTGTTTAGCAGTCCTTGGATCAGTGGCTTAATGAACTGGGTTAGTTCACAGACATAAGAGAAACATAGATTAATGCAGGTAAAGACTGTCAGTATTATATAGTATTAGTCAGTATTTTATATATTTATATATATATATATATATATATTTATACACACACAGTGTATATATACTATTTTTAAAATTTTCAGTGTGTGCGTTCTTGTCTTTTTTTTTAGTTTTTAAATGTTTCTACAACAATATTTTTATTTGTTTAATTTTAGCAGTTTTAGTACTTAAATTTACACTTACTGTATTGCATTTGCAGCCCTTGCCAAGGCAACATTTCTAATTTAAGTTAAAGCTTTTTATCTAATTGCTAGATTTTATTTTTAATCTTTTATTTTAATCTGATCTTAATTAACAAC
Source organism: Sinocyclocheilus grahami (assembly GCF_001515645.1). Classification (NCBI taxonomy): domain Eukaryota; kingdom Metazoa; phylum Chordata; class Actinopteri; order Cypriniformes; family Cyprinidae; genus Sinocyclocheilus; species Sinocyclocheilus grahami. Next base: position 306,934 of record NW_015505799.1, on the reverse strand, counting down.
AAATATTTTTAATAGTTTGTTAGCAGTCATTACCTGCTAGGTGAGCATATGTATTTTACTCCTTGGATCAACCAATGAAATAAACTGTATGCCTAAAAAGTTTTAAGGATGTTAGTGAAAGTATGTGGTTTATTCTTGGTCACTGTTGTAACCAGTGGGAAATTACATAGAGTAAGAATAAAAAATTGCTCAGCTGCTCAATAAGACCCAAATGTGTATGTGTGTGTGTGTGTGTGTATATATATATATACACACACACCAGTGAATATTTCTCGCTGGCACTCAAAAGCAATATCCAGACGTTCCTGAATTTAATTTTTTCCAGTTCTTTTAAGTATTTATGAGTTTTTGAGAGGGGCAGAGAGGTTTAGTGTGTGTGTGTTTCAGCATAGATGATGTTTTTGTTGGTGTTTGAGATTTAAAATTCAGAAATGAAAAAGGGCTTACTCTGACCCTGGGGCAGATCACGCACACACACTGCAGGAGAGGCTGACAGGCTCATCTCGGAGACAAAGTAGTGTGCAGGGGAGCAAGTTTGGAGAGTAATTTCAAGAGATGCTAAGGCAACTGTTTAGCAGTCCTTGGATCAGTGGCTTAATGAACTGGGTTAGTTCACAGACATAAGAAACATAGATTAATGCAGGTAAAGACTGTCAGTATTATATAGTATTAGTCAGTATTTTATATATTTATATATATATATATATATATTTATACACACACAGTGTATATATACTATTTTTAAAATTTTCAGTGTGTGCGTTCTTGTCTTTTTTTTTTAGTTTTTAAATTTAATTTTAGCAGTTTTAGTACTTAAATTTACACTTACTGTATTGCATTTGCAGCCCTTGCCAAGGCAACATTTCTAATTTAAGTTAAAGCTTTTTATCTAATTGCTAGATTTTATTTTTAATCTTTTATTTTAATCTGATCTTAATTAACAACAAATATTTTTAATAGTTTGTTAGCAGTCATTACCTGCTAGGTGAGCATATGTATTTTACTCCTTGGATCAACCAATGAAATAAACTGTATGCCTAAAAAGTTTTAAGGATGTTAGTGAAAGTATGTGGTTTATTCTTGGTCACTGTTGTAACCAGTGGGAAATTACATAGAGTAAGAATAAAAAATTGCTCAGCTGCTCAATAAGACCCAAATGTGTATGTGTGTGTGTGTGTGTGTATATATATATATATATATATATATA
>NW_015505799.1:289486-304206 GCF_001515645.1 Sinocyclocheilus grahami | reverse complement strand
ATGAGTTAAATTACTGAAATGAATTAACTTTTCTAATTTATTAATATGTGTGTGTGTGTGTGTGTGTGTGTATATATCTATATATATTTTTTCCATAGAAAAAAGGGGGGAAACAAACCAGTAATACATTTTTTTCTTCTCCTTCGTAATAACAATACTTTGAAATCTGCAATTTTATAATGAAATAATCAGTTACATATTCAAAAATGTAGCTCTTTGTTTTCTCACTGGTCACATGCTTCTTTTTGAGCTTTGACATGGGCATCAGTTTGTAGAGGGGCAAACTGGATTCAACCAACTGTGATCATGTGACTTTACGCCAGCCATCTAAACATGATCAAATCAAAAAGGTCAGACTTTTATTTATAGTACATAGAGTCCTTTTAGATCCTTCAAATTTTAACATCTGTCTATTCATTTGTAACTTGACTTTGAAGATTAATTCAGTATTCTACTCCTGTCATTTCCTCCGGAGATCTGAGGGGTGTGTGTTCTATCATGTGAGGGTCAAAAGGGAGAAAGAAGCAAAGAATTGTATAGTTCAGAGGACAATGCAGTGAGAGAAAAGAGAGAGAGAGATGGAGAGTGACAGAGAGAGCGAGTGACCTACATTCCCAAATCACCATTCATTGACGTTTATTCACATTTTGTCCCTGTGTTTTGTCATACTACAGATTTAATGAAGATGCATTTTGTTTTCAGCTCCCGATTGGACACATTGCAGCTTCATTCATCGTGTCAGGGCAGCGCGGTCTTTCTGTTTATCTCTGCTCTTCATTTATCACGCCATCCTTCTCATGCCACAACCGGTGAATGAATGGTCCTGCTATTGTGGGAAGCAGAGAGAGATTTCAGAGGTTAATGAACACGTCCACAACGGACAATCAGCCCACCACGGCATGCCTCGCTCTCTCGCTCCACACTGAAATAGTCTCTCTGTCAGAGTGGTATTGACTCTCAGTGGCCATTCATTCACTCCACTTGAAGAGATTGACTCTCACAGCCAATTACTTCAGTCCTCAGCCAGCGGTTGTCAATGAAAAGTGCTCTTATTAGATTTCCAATTTCAGCTTTGCTAAGAAAACCATTTATGAGGTGGGGGAGGACACATGGAAGTGCATGTAAAAAGTACAAATCACTGAAATCCAGCCTCATTATACATCATTTTAAAACTGGAATACTTGATGTTGATTGGACAACTGCGGCATTCCGATATTTCTATATGATGACTGACTGCTGAAGTGTATAAATGACTGCTGTTCAATGCTAGTTTTATGTCTCTTATCACTTGGTAGTCTCTCTCTCCTGGCAATATAAAATAATTGCTTTAAATATTGATCTGAGTTGAAGTGTAGATTTAATATTTATCGGATAATGTAGTTACAGTTGTCTGAAAATAAATGCTTATTAATAAAATTAACATTCAACTCCTGTAAAATGTTTTTAAAGGAATAGTCCACCTAAAAATGAAAATGTGCTGAGAACGTACTCACCCTCAGGCCATTCAAGATGAGTTTGTATCTTCATAGGAACAGATTTAGAGAAATTTGGCATTACATTACTTGTTCACTAATAGATCCTCTGCAGTGAATGGGTGCCGTCATTCATCAGACATCAGCAACAAAATATATGGTAGGCATTGTCTCCCCTTTTTTAAAAGATAAGCCTATTTATTTTACAATCCTTATGATACACAATCATGTGATTAGTTACTTTTTAGTATTTGTATTCAGCTTTATGTTTTTCAGAACAGATGTACAACCCAGTTTTGCACCACCATCTCTTTCTCCCCACCTGCAGAAATTTGTCCTAATTGCAGATGTCTTCAGGCAAAAGTTATAGTCATATGAAGCAGGAAATGCTTTAGGATCATGACACAGTTTCTGTTGAGTTAAAGTGCTGTTTTCCTCTGATCAGGGATCAGTTTTGCTGTCCATGGAGTGATGGAAAACGAGTCCGGGATCAGAGCATAGAGAATATTCCACCCCAGGGTAAATGTATGATCAGTAAATGGCAATAGATTTTTTAAATCTTTTGCTATGCTAAAAGCCCAGGCCGCTGATAATAGGTTTGTTTGTGCTGAGTGCCGACTGCTATGTTTTACACAGATGACCCGTCATCGTTCATGCATGGAGAACTGTGTCACCAGTTACACATGACAGCTTTGTGTGTCACTCACAGTCTGGAGGAGAAACCTGCCAGCTGGCCAGTTCGTGACACAGATATTCTTCACAGACAGATAAAACAAAAACTTTGGATATTTTGTTATGTGTGTTCACATGAAGATCTCAGAAATCTGCTTCACTGTTTCAATCAGTGAAATTAGTCTAAACTCTTACACGGTAACCTGCAATTATAGCTGTAATTCAGGTGGAAAGTTGAAGTGTCCTGCTGTGAGACATGCTTTGTTCCATTCAAAATTATTTTAAGCATTTTCTAATTTTTTAGGTCCATAGTAATTGAAAGTCTTTTAAAGACTTTTAAAAATTAGTATTTTCACACCACAGGAACAAATGAACTAGTGAAGGTAAAAAGGCGAAAAATTTCACACCTATTATGTACACTACCATTCAAAGCTTAAAGGTTGGTAAGATTAAAAAAAAATAAAGAAATTAATACTTTTATTCAGCAAGGATGCATTAAACGGATTAAAAGTGACAGTAAAGACATTTATAATGTTACAAAAGATTTCTATTTAAAATAAATGCTGTTCTTTTGAACTTTGTTCATCAAAGAATGCTGAAATGTATAATTGTTTTCACAAAAATATTAAACAGCACAAATGTTTCAACATTGCTGATAATAAGAAATATTACTTGAGCACCAAATCAACATATCAGAATGATTTCTGATTTCTATATGAATATTTGGTCCCACTTTATATTAGGTGGCCTTAAAGGGATAGTTCACCCAAAAATGAAAATTACCCCATGATTTACTCACCTTCAAGCCATCCTAGGTGTATATGACATTCTTCTTTCAGACGCATACAATCAGAGTTATATTAAAAAACATCCTGTCTCTTCCAAGCTTTATAATGGGAGTGGCCCAAAATTTGAAGTCCAAAAAATTGAACCAATCCATTATTAAATAAATCCACACGGCTCCGGGGGGTTAATAAAGGCCTTCTGAAGCGGCGCGATGCGTTTGTGTAAGAAAAATATCCATATTTACAACTTTATAAACCTTAATCTCTAACTTCCGCTAACTGTCATGCACACATTCACGAGAGAGTGGTGTCCAGCGGATGACGTAGCACGTAGGCAAACGCGGTGACGAACGCGGAAGTGACGAACGTGGAAGCGCAGAGGAGAGAGCAAAACAAAACACCGGTCACGAATTAATAGTACAAAACGAGGATTTGTAAAGGAAAAAAGTCAGAGGATTTCAATATAAGCCAAGAGGACACTGGTTTTCCTTTGCTGTAAACAAAACTTGTTTCTCGCGAGACTAGCATATTCTCACAGGAGTTTACGCTACGCCTACGTCATCCGCTGGACGTCACTCTCTCGTGAACGCGCATACGACAGTTAACGGACGTTAGAGATTAAGGTTTATAAAGTTTATATACACAAATGCATCGCTTCACTTCGGGAGGCCTTCATTAACCCCCCGGAGCTGTGTGGACTTCTTTTATAATGGATTGGTTAAATTTTTTGGGATTTCAAATTCTGGGCTACCATCCACTCCCATTATAAAGCTTGGAAGAGCCAGGATGTTTTTTAATATAACTCCGATTGTATTCGTCTGAAAGAAGAAAGTCATATACATCTAGGATGGCTTGAGGGTAAGTAAATCATGGGGTAATTTTCATTTCTGGGTGAACTAACCCTTTAACTACTATGTACTTGCATAAAAAAATAAGTACAATGTTCTTATTGTGTTCATACTGTATTGCAAAACACTTTTTGGGTGGGATACGGGTAAGGTTAGGGACAGGTTTGGTGGTATGGGTAGGTTTAAGATGGTTTAAGGTGTAAGGGATGGATCAACAGTGTAATTATAAATGTAATTACAGAAATTAATTACAGATGTAATTACATGCAGGTATTTTTAAAAAATGTATGTACACAATAAGTGCATTGTACCAAATTAATTTAAATGTAAGTACATAGTAGTGAAGGCCACTTAATTAATATAAAGTGTAATATTTAAACCTAAAATCCTGAATAAATTCTTCAGGAACATAGACCATGTCCCATTATATATATATATATTTATTTAAATAAATGTTATTTAGTTTTTTCTTATTACATTTTATTAAATTAATCAAAAGTGACAGTAAAGACGGTTTTATTTTATTATATTAATCAAAGAATCGTAAAAAAAAAAATAGTTACATGGTTTCCACAGATATTATAAAAAATATAACTGTTTTCAACAATGATAATCATAAGAAACTTTTCTTGAGCATCAGCACATTAGAATGATTTCTGAAGGATCATGTGACACTGAAGACTGGAGTAATGATGCTGAAAATTCAGCTTTGCCATTGCAGGAATAAATTCTATTTTAAATTTAAATGTATTTACATTTTACAATATTACAGTTTTTGTTTTTTTAACTAATAAATGCAGCCTTGGTGAGTATAAGAATCTACAAACCTGTGATATCAACCCCAAACTTTTAAATGGTGGGGGGGGGGGGGGGGGGGGACACTGAAAAAAGAAACCAAAGTGTTGCCCACATTAACCACTGGACTACACCGTTATTTTTCTTTTCACACAAGAGACACTGAGGGCCAGGAATGACAGGTTTACGTCTCTCAAGCAGTTACAGAGAACAGCATATTCTCACAAATAGCTGATTTTGCCCAAGAGAGGCACTTGAGATTTGAAAATGCATGCAAATGTGCACAGCATGAAGAATGTAGCAGATTTAATCGGGTATATCTCAAGGGCTGTTTCTTATTTCCGTCTATCAATATCCAGGACTTGATATGACACATTTGGTAGCACAAAACTAGAATGCTTAAAACTAAAATGTCTCTTTAAGCTTGCGGGGAAACGAGTCTGTTTGGCTGTGAGGCGATAAAACATTTTAAATTACATCTTTGTGAATAATTCTATTATTATCCATGTTGTAAGAGCCCTGCCTTCGGGAAAAAGACTGTTAGACTGAGCGTCTCCTGTGGCACACAGATACAAACATATTGTCGCACGCTGAATGCTAATATTCAAACTAACTTTGACACACTGTCTCACTGGATGTCCATGTCTCTCGCTCTCTGTCTCACATACTCAAAGGATGGATATGTTTTTGACTGATAAGCATGCAGACTAGTGATGAAACCTGTCAGGTTGACTAGCATCGGCGCTAACAAAAGAAGTCAGCAGCAGGCCACTACCCTCTGAGTAGTCAGGGTTACAGTCCTGAATAATGATGTACAATCATTTTGTGGTGTCTATTTTGGGGTTTACATCTACTAAAAATGGATTCTGTTTTTGTCATTAGATTATTCTGTTACATCTGTTACAATATTTACATTGTGTTGAAGACTGTTTTCAATGCATTGAACCCAAAAACTAGATGAGTCTAGTTTGTGAGTGAGTCATTCAAACTAGTTTTGTGAACCAAATCATAATGATGTACAATCATTTTGTGGTGTCTATTTTGGGGTTTACATCTACTAAAAATGGATTCTGTTTTTGTCATTAGATTATTCTGTTACATCTGTTACAATATTTACATTGTGTTGAAGACTGTTTTCAATGCATTGAACCCAAAAACTAGATGAGTCTAGTTTGTGAGTGAGTCATTCAAACTAGTTTTGTGAACCAAATGAATGATTCATTTGAAAGATCAGGCACAAAGAAATTATTTATAAAGAAATTGGACATTTTCACTTTTTTCATAAACACACAAACCAGGGAAGATGTTCCTCGCACAAAACTGTTGCATGCCTTTTAATGATACCTATATGGTACTTTGGGAGCTTGAACGCTTCTGTCACTATTCATTTGAAGTGCATGGGAAATCAGAGCATGGAAAAGAGTCTTTAAAGTTTCTCTTTTTGTATTTTCTGGAAGAAAGAAAGACATGAGTGAGTAAACAAAAGTTCTCAGATTCGGGGGTGAAATGTTTATTTTAAAGATATGAAATAAAGAAGTGTTAGTCATGGAGATGTGTCATTATCACTGGGGAAACATGCAGTTTTGATAGACTTCTGATACATCCGTGAGGTTAAAGTTGTTATTAGACAATTTGTATCAGGTGTTTTCTGTAGTAGCTACTGTGTGTATTTTTTTTTTAATTGCTCATGTTACTTACATCAGCGAGAATCTGACTATTATTCTTACAGTTCAGCATATTATGTTGCAGTTTCTAATAAAGTAACCAATTTGGCCAACTGGCATTTTTTACTCGCAAAAGCCAACTTTTACTCATTTTTGGCCGTGCTTTGGTCAATTTACACTGGATTGGACCGGTTTTTTAGATCATTGTTGAGAAAAAATACTGGTCTGGTTTTAGCGCAGTGGTTACAGGTCTGGGCTAATGATAATAAGTCAAGGAGTGATTCATAAATTGGAGATTAACCTATTACCATTGCTCTCTAGATCAAGAAACTTAAACAGGGGGAAAATGCTTGTAAAAGAATGTGTGCTCTGGGTAAGTGACAAAATGTTAACCCTGTTGAAATGACCATATGTTGTGTTATGGATGCTGGTTTGCCCTCAAAAAAACGTTCTTGTTGTATGCCAGTCATTTTGACTCGGAAAGAACTTTCTTCGGGAAAAAGACTGTTAGACTGAGCGTCTCCTGTGGCACACAGATACAAACATATTGTCGCACGCTGAATGCTAATATTCAAACTAACTTTGACACACTGTCTCACTGGATGTCCATGTCTCTCGCTCTCTGTCTCACATACTCAAAGGATGGATATGTTTTTGACTGATAAGCATGCAGACTAGTGATGAAACCTGTCAGGTTGACTAGCATCGGCGCTAACAAAAGAAGTCAGCAGCAGGCCACTACCCTCTGAGTAGTCAGGGTTACAGTCCTGAATAATGATGTACAATCATTTTGTGGTGTCTATTTTGGGGTTTACATCTACTAAAAATGGATTCTGTTTTTGTCATTAGATTATTCTGTTACATCTGTTACAATATTTACATTGTGTTGAAGACTGTTTTCAATGCATTGAACCCAAAAACTAGATGAGTCTAGTTTGTGAGTGAGTCATTCAAACTAGTTTTGTGAACCAAATCCATGATTCATTTGAAAGATCAGGCACAAAGAAATTATTTATAAAGAAATTGGACATTTTCACTTTTTTCATAAACACACAAACCAGGGAAGATGTTCCTCGCACAAAACTGTTGCATGCCTTTTAATGATACCTATATGGTACTTTGGGAGCTTGAACGCTTCTGTCACTATTCATTTGAAGTGCATGGGAAATCAGAGCATGGAAAAGAGTCTTTAAAGTTTCTCTTTTTGTATTTTCTGGAAGAAAGAAAGACATGAGTGAGTAAACAAAAGTTCTCAGATTCGGGGGTGAAATGTTTATTTTAAAGATATGAAATAAAGAAGTGTTAGTCATGGAGATGTGTCATTATCACTGGGGAAACATGCAGTTTTGATAGACTTCTGATACATCCGTGAGGTTAAAGTTGTTATTAGACAATTTGTATCAGGTGTTTTCTGTAGTAGCTACTGTGTGTATTTTTTTTTTAATTGCTCATGTTACTTACATCAGCGAGAATCTGACTATTATTCTTACAGTTCAGCATATTATGTTGCAGTTTCTAATAAAGTAACCAATTTGGCCAACTGGCATTTTTTACTCGCAAAAGCCAACTTTTACTCATTTTTGGCCGTGCTTTGGTCAATTTACACTGGATTGGACCGGTTTTTTAGATCATTGTTGAGAAAAAATACTGGTCTGGTTTTAGCGCAGTGGTTACAGGTCTGGGCTAATGATAATAAGTCAAGGAGTGATTCATAAATTGGAGATTAACCTATTACCATTGCTCTCTAGATCAAGAAACTTAAACAGGGGGAAAATGCTTGTAAAAGAATGTGTGCTCTGGGTAAGTGACAAAATGTTAACCCTGTTGAAATGACCATATGTTGTGTTATGGATGCTGGTTTGCCCTCAAAAAAACGTTCTTGTTGTATGCCAGTCATTTTGACTCGGAAAGAACTTTTTTTTCCCTGAAAATCCTAGTTAATGTTATTGCACTAGATTAAAACTTATTGACTTTACTCACATAGGATATAACAGCTTCCCAAAAATGTAAAATTTTTGTACTTTGCTTTATTTTTTACACACCACTCGTAGAGTTTCCAGTCAAAAATGACCAGCCTACAAAATTGCTCATTCATTTCTGATTATGCTATATTATTACCAAATATCGGATTCAATCTTTTTTTATCAACTTGTTTTATTTCAATTACCACAGGTTTTGTATTTCTTTTTCTGGAACTGATTGATCACAGCCCTCATTGATCTGACCTTACGCACCTCAGTTTTTGAGTAAATATTGCCAAAATTATCCACAAATAATGCTTTTTTTAATTGGGAACACCAAATTAGGTAAAGGATTTTGAGCACTGCACGAGGGTTAATAGCTTAACCAACAAAAAATACTTTGATCAAACAGGTTCACCTGAAAGACCAAACTGACCAATTAGCTTTACCTGCTAAGATTTGTTTTGTCAGCTAGACCAGCACCGAACCAGCATGGAAAATACTTTTTTAGTAGGTTAGTAACTACTAACTGTTTTTCTCAATCTCTGAACCGGCTGCTGTACTCAGATCTGTCTTTAAGAGCAATTCTCTGGTGGTTTGGATGTGATTGGGTGCATCACGTGATCCAGTGATTTAAATGCCTGTCTATTGTCTGTAAACTTGTGACCCACAGAAAAGAAGTAAAAAGTGAATGTTAATGCTAACGGACATGCCAGGATATTGCAACACCCTGAGTCCTGGCTTTTCTTTCCCTCATCCTCATCATTATTTAAACACTCGACTGAGAGACTCTCAACCGTGTTTATTGCTGCCTAGAGCTGATGAACTGTCTGAAAAGTGTTGTGTGTGTGCGTAGTGCTGTTTATCAGCTGTTAGATGAAGCTCTCCACATGCTGTAAACATTTTATTTCCCACCGCTGTGAGCTCAGAGGTCATTGTGTGATAGAAAGAGTGCGAGAGAGTTCGTGGTTCTACAAACATGGTAGCAGCTCACAAGTAGATAATTTAACAGCTGAACCTTGTTCAGCACTAAAGGAGGGCTCTTATGTCTTCTGTTTGGAAATGACAGGAACATGTTTGGAGGTTTATAGATTATTATGGGAGTCAGAGGTCTATTTGTTTTAAAAGCATTGTGCTTATGGGTTAGTGTTTTTGGATTTATGGCAATTTACAGTTTTTCGGGTTTGAGGCTCATAAATATTTACAAGGGCAATTATAACTGCAGTATTTTTGTGACTGTCTAAATTCCTGTTTGAGTGAGTTAGGAGGTTCACAAACACAAAAATATCTCTGTTCAAAATTCTAGAGAGCTGCCTGCTGCTTATTAAGGCAACACCCTTGTGTTGTGGAACCCCCTTTTGCTCATTTGCGCTGTCAACACACTCATCCACTTTAATTATTCACCTTCAGTTATTTCACTCTGACTTTTCCGAGTGACCAAGCTCCAGTCTGGCAGAAGGAGGTTTCTATGGCAACTAGCAGGAAACACATCGATTCTGGCTGAAATGACATTTGCTTTGCAATAACGATCTAAGCGAAGGATTTTCGCTTTTGTTGTCGTTTAAAATGAGCTGCTTATTTAGAGACAGTGCAGGCTGGATTAATTGCAGTGACTCACACCGTGTTAATGATAAACACAGACTGCACAAATCTCCAGGTTCAGTGCGACGCGCATTATCTCTGACCTCCAACACTGGAATCAGATGGGAAATTAGTACTGAAGCAGGCTGACACATCAAATGCTTCAATAAACCATCTGTTGCATATTGTTTCAGAGGATAAATAATAGCTTGCTTCTTTTGCCACATCACAATGTAGAGAAAACAAAAGAAAATGAGATAAAGACACACGCAGACACAGGTTCCCTTGTGTTTCTTTAGCTTTAGGCTGTATTTAAATGCAGTCAGAACTCAGAAGCAAGTCAAAGCAATACCAAACCACACAGTGAGTCAGTCAATCAGCGCGTCTTTCTTTTTCTGCTTCTCTCTGTCTCCTTTTCTGTCTCCCTCCCTCCCTTCTTGTGTCCCTCTTTCTTTTCAATGTCATATCCTCAGAGAATTTTCTCTGTGTGTCTGGAATAAGAATATGAATCCATCTTAAACTTTCCTTTTGACCTTCATATTCACGCTTTTTTCCATCCACCCTGTTGAAAAAACCAGCATATGCTGGTTAGGTATGTTTTGACGCTGGGATGCTGGTTTAAGCTGGTTTATGCTGGTCCTTTTGCTGGTTAATGCTGGTCCTTTGTTGGTTTATGCTGGTCCTTTTGCTGGTTAATGCTGGTCCTTTGCCAGCACATGACCAGCATAAACCAGCAAAAGGACCAGCATAAACCAGCAAAGGACCAGCATAATATATTACTATAATTAAAAATCTTATGTGATTTCTTTTGATAAAATACATCATTAAATATTATCATATTTGGGTGACAGAGAAATTATAGCTACAATTAGCTTCAAGCTACACATGACGATTAATACAACACTTTTACTTAAAAGTCACTATCAATCATCATTGAGTATTTGTAAAAAACTTCTGACTGCGATCCAATGTAGACTTTGGTCAAATGATGAGGCAGAAATATATTGTTAGTAACATGTTAGAAGAATTTTATGGAGAAGATACACAATTACAACTTCTGTGGGGTATGAAGGGAAAGCAATGTAACAAGTAGTGTAACTAATTACTGTTGCCAGAAAGTAATAAGTAAAGTAATAATATTACTTTTGAAAGGAGTAGTAACAAGTAATTAAATACATTTTTGGAGTAACTAGCCCAACACTGAATACAATCTAATAACAACAAATACTTTATTTTTGGAATCTGATTATGTAATCCATATCACATTTAATCAGTTACTACTCAGCACTGCTCGCCAACATGTCGTTACAAACCTGTAGAACTTTCTTTCTTCTGTGGAACACACAATAAGATATTGTGATATTTTTTTAAATGTCTCATACAATGAAAGTCAATAGGGTCCAGTGTTGTTTGAAATATTATCTTTTTATGTTCTGCAGAAGAACGAAAGTCAAAGGTTTGGAATGACATGAGGGTGAGTAAATGAGATACATTTTTAGGTGAATTAAGTTCTAAATTATTCAAATCGTGGAATTATAAGCCTTATTCAGACTGTCAGTTCAAATCCGAAAACCAATGCAGATATTCAGTAAAATAAAAGAGCGCCGTGGGACACACAAATCGGAATTGAACAGTTGCTAATACACAGTGTGGACAGTCAATTCTTTCAATCAGATTCCAATCGGATATGCACAAAATCGGATTTGGACTGACAGTCTGAACAAGGCTATAAGGTCCGATTCCATGTGTGAGCTCAAGTTCTGCTGTTATGTATGGAAAAGCGGGGCGTACCCAATAATAAAACATTATGAAATTTGTGTTCATTTTTAAATTCCCTTTTCACAATATAATTTGTAATAACAAAAATAAAAAAGCACTTTGACGTTTGACCCCATTGTATTTGATACACTCAGCCAATCAGACCACAGTTGAATGAAATAAGCGTTTCCATTCAGTCCTCTAACGCATTTGTGTGACGTGCTTTAACTAGGTTAACGATGGTGAACGGTCGGCACGGCTCATTAAGAGGCCTTCACGTCCACTTAAGACGATTCTAGCAAGGCTAGGATGTCATATGAAAGAGAGGAAGAGCATTTACCTCTCTCTCTAAAGTTCTTCTAACGCCCTTCCCCCGTTCCTTCATTTGTCATATGGATTTTTCATGCTCAGGCAGAAGGGGAAGCCCTCCACAGCAGGACCGCTGCTGTTCATGAGAGTTTTGCCTTCGACCCCCAGCTATATTTATCCCATTGTGCTGAACTAATTGCTGGTCTGACATCACCTCTTCAAGAAGGACAGCTGATGAACAAAGCATCTGTGGATTATTTTTAGTTTGTTCTTAAGATGGAGCTTCAGGGACACGCATAGAGGGAGAGAGACAGGAAGTGCTTTTGCAGCTGGATACAATGTTATCTCGGTACCAGGACAGGAAATGGGGACCAATCACTTCCTGTAGACTAGGAGCTTTAAGACACTGGTTTGGGTCTAAATGGCTATTTTCCCACCTCAAGGAGGTTGTCACAGGGGCTTTGAATCAGAAGAGCTTTTTTTTAGTTGTGATAATCTATGTTGGTTAACATCGTGTTATTATTATTATTATTATTTAGTAAATTATATCCTCCAAACTATTCTGTTATCATATTATCATATCATATTTCAAAAAAAGTTTCAATTTTTGTTTTATTTTTTATTTATATTTTCAATTTTTTAAAAAATCATTTTCAGTTATAATTGTTAGTTTAAGTTTAGTTTTAGTTGTTTTTTTTCTAGTTTCATTATATTTGGTTATAATTGTTCCCCCCAGCCCACCTTTTTTTTCTTTTTTTCTAGCTTTCTAGTATTGTTTTATTTGGTATTTATTTTACAGTTAGTAATTTGCATAGCTAGTCCATCACCTAATATCATTTTCATGTTTAATGCAGGCAAGTAATGGCATATATCAAAATTAAAAAAAACATTTATATTTGTGGTCATTTTATTCTATTTCAGTTAGTTTGGAAGTAATACAAATATATTTAGTCTAGTTTCAGTTTTCCTCCATTTTTATTTAAGTTTTCAAAAATATTTCCATTTGGTTTCAACACTAGCCCCAGTCTCCTCTATAACCTTCCCACAACATAACTGCAACATCATGGCACCATCTTCCACCCTTCCAATAAATCAAAACCTCTGCAAATCATCATCAGGCCACTCAGTAATTATGTTTTGTGCTAACTATTGATTCCAGAACAGCCTTATGCTCTCTGCTATAATGTTTTTTTTCCCCCCAGTGTTAGAGGAGCAGATCCTGGGCCAGTCATGTCTTCACTTTTGGGGATGATCCTGCTGTTCTGGTTCTTGGACTGATTGTGTGTTCAGTGTTATTTAGCACAACCTGTGAGAACTTCTCGATTTGAGGCTCAAAACAGTCCAATATAGAACTCGCAACCTACATACTCACCACACACACACACACACATACAGTGGGTACGGAAAGTATTCAGACCCCCTTAAATTTTTCACTCTTTGTTATATTGCAGCCATTTGCTAAAATCATTTAAGTTATTTTTTTTTAACAAAGAGTGAAAAATTTAAGGGGGTCTGAATACTTTCCGTACCCACTGTATTACACACAAATAACACGAAACAGCCCGACGGCTTCCAGTCTCTGCAGGGTATCTGGATGTGGTAAATGAAATTATTCCCCCTCATACAAAGAGGAATTTTTCTTTCTCTCTCCCTTTTCCTGACATTTCTTCTGCCTCCAAACGGAACTGAATTAAAAGCTCGTTTGGGAGGTATTGTGTCTCTTTGTCACAGAAAGCTTGAGGCTAAATGGAGAAGAAGCAGCTGGTCTTAGTTACCTGAGAGAAACATCAGCTCTGTATGGCATGAGCGATTTATCTCTTGCCTCGCTTTCTCTCCTGTCTTTCTCTCTTATGCATCTGCGGTTGGCACTTTCCACAAATGGAGCCCAAATAGGATTTGAAACTCTTTAAAAACCCCATGAAATCAAAACTTTTTTGTGACTTTAAACTTTTGTGGCTTTACTTCAAGCTAAAAGTCCTTGGCTGTTATATGCTAGCATACTCCTGCTGTAAAAGCTATCTATCTGTCTGTCTGTCTGTCTAGCTTTAATAAATTTTTATTTCAGTTTTAATTTTAGTCATTTTAGTTATTCATCTTAAACTTATTTTATTTCAGTTTTATTTGTTTGTTTAATTATATGTCTAGTATTTATATTTTAATTTAGGTTCATTTATTTTAAGTTAATTTCAATTAACAAAAAGTTTTTTTAATAGTTTTAGTTTGAGTTTTGGTAAACAACAACAAAACTGGTGCTGTCATTATTTACTAAATATGGTAATTACAGGGAAATCCTCCAGAAAAGGATCTAATTTAAAAAAAAAAACATTCCACAACGGGTAACAGGGTTTCGCCTAAATTACGTAGTATGTCACTCATAGCGAGTTTGGCACCACATGTTGGTGTGTAGTTAATGATGAATGTATTTCCCAGCAGTAAAAGTGTTTGTTTGATTATTTTCTACAGTAACTTTGGTGTAACAAGAATAAATGGTTGAACATAATGAATACAGATACAGTCAATGCAAAATGGAATGAGAAATGCAGTGTAGACAGCTTCATGAATTATAATGGGTTCTTTGTTGCATCACATCACTCGCTTGCTGACGAGGTGGTAAGCAAATCTGTGCTGCTGAAATAATTTTGTGTTTAGCACAGTCACTATAAATATTTTATAAAATCACAGTGGCCATCCTCTTTTTTTTAAGCTGTAAAACACACTGATGTCTCAATTAACTTATCAGCCTGAATGCACAAACATTTGTTGAGAGCTATGCCTGAAACAACAACTGAAGTCGGCCAAATAACAGACTCAAGAACACAGATTCTCTCGCTCTCTAGTACACTCTTAAAAATAAAGGTGCTTCACGATGCCATAG
>NW_015505799.1:288104-289295 GCF_001515645.1 Sinocyclocheilus grahami | reverse complement strand
TCGCTTGAAGAACCTTTTGAAGCACCTTTATTTTTAAGAGTGATGTGCCTGTTTTTAATGATGACTTCAGTCTCTTTTGTAACTAGATTAAAAACAACACGTTATCTTAATGAGACGTTAGAATTAAGAAGCTTAATAACATCAGACTTTGGTGCCCTGCTCCACTGATTATATCGTTAATTAAACTGCGGTTTAACGAGCTGAATGGATTAACTATTAATGCTATAACCAGATTTCTCTGGAAACAAAATAATATAATACATTAATGAAGATGTTACATTATTTGAATACTAATGATTCTGCGGCTCTAAAGTTCACTCTTATTTATTTCTTATTTAAGTTCACTGTGTAGGTTTTCTACTTATATAGAAAAAGTAGGCTACTGTGGTGGTACCATGGTATCATATTTACATAGATTTAGATTTACTTAGTATGAAATCATATGATAGGACTATGATGGGACAGGCGTGGATTTTGGAACATGTACCATGGTACTAACCTTTTTCTGGTTGTACTATAGTACTACCATGGTTTTTGGACATGTACCATGGCCTTACCATAGTATTCTTAGAAGTACACTGGAGTACCATAGTACTTGACTTTTAGTGTTTTGTAATACCATAGTGCATTTCTAAATTGAACACTATTAGTAAAACCATGGTACTTTTTGTTCACAGTATTCTGCTATTTAATGTATAGTTGTGTTTGTTTTGCAGAGTTTTGTGTGTGGTAAGGTTCTAGGTGTAACAGAAGCACAAAGTCAGCATTTATCAGTTTTATGACAACACACTAACACTATTTTCCCACACTCTTCCTTGAATATGTGCAGAGACAACAACACACTTTTTTTTACCTTTCTCAAACACACACTTTTAAGGGTAGTACCCAAGGGAGGTTGTTACCTGCGTTGCACATCCATCTCTTGCACAATTAGCATAAAACACGACGCGCACACATATAATATCACTCTCTCCCTTACTTTCATGCACACAGATTTGACCTCTGTGCATTAATAAGCAAGAATGTATGTGTGAAACTTTATACCTAAAATTCACGGTGATTACTAAAGTAAGCTGCAAAGATCACAAAATATCTGCAAAATATCTCTCAAAGAAGAGAGATAGAGTTATTTTCTTTGCTCACTCATTCTCTAGCTCGCTCTCTCTCTCATTCACTCTCTCTTTCTCTCTC
>NW_015505799.1:286505-287266 GCF_001515645.1 Sinocyclocheilus grahami | reverse complement strand
AATCATAAAGGTCTGCTAGTGTGCTACATAATTATAACAAACTGCAAGTGCACTACATTTAAATTTAAAGATATACATAACTTAAGAAATATTAGTGTGCTTCATAACTATAAAGTAATGCTAGCGTGCTTCAGAACTATAAAGATCTGCTAGAACACTATACAAGAACTGTAGTGCACTACGTAATTATAAAGAGCTCTTAGTGTTCTGCATTTAAATATAAAGATTTGTTAGATCTTTATTGTTACTAAAAAGAACAGCTAGTGCACTACATACCTATAAAGAAACGTAGTGTGCTACATTTACATTTATGCATGACTGCATAAAGATTTGCTAGTGCACTGCATAAACACAACAAGCTGCTAGCATTAAGAACTTTCAGAGATGCTATTTGAGTCAGACTGATATTAGCAGCATAAATGATTTATTGAAAAGTGAGTGAGTCCAATGTAGTTTAATTACAATTACAGTCAAGTGTTAAGTACTGAAAGAATAAAAGACAAAAAAGTACCATAAATGGAAAATTATTACCAGATCTTTGAGGATTTAATGAACACCGAACACCATGAATAAATGAAGATTAGAAGTCTGTTAGTGTAAAGGTTTATTTTTAGAATGGTTGCTGTGCGGGTTTGAAGTCCGCTGTTCGGCAGCTGGTGGGGGTGGGTTGGGGTTTTGGGGCGGTGGGTATGTCAGGACGTTGCATCAAGACAGCGCCCTCTGAGAAAAGACAGTATTCCCACAGGTTCCTCCCTCCCTCT
>NW_015505799.1:283586-284903 GCF_001515645.1 Sinocyclocheilus grahami | reverse complement strand
TGTGTGTGTGTGTGTGTGTGTGTGTGTGTGTGTTCAGAAAACAATCCTTCAGCTAAAAACCCTTGATGTATTAAAGCCTTTAATGAAAGTCTTCTCAAGCATTCTCCCATGTACGCGGTGAACAAAAAAATCCCAGCATGCTCTGCTTATTTCATGCTGTTCCAGCATTGTTTGTGTGTGTATGTGTGAGTGTAAATCATAGGAGGAGGAAAAAAGAACTGGAACCTGTATATGTAAATGTGCTCATCATTCTTTTTCAGACCATTTGGGGACATCCGCATTCATATCTGTATAGACATATTGAAATGCAATGATAGCTGTCACACAGATCATAAAAGACTACACAGATCTCTCTCGCACATTGTGTCCCTGTGCATTTCTCTTTGCTTTACTGAATGAACTCATTTTTCATTTTCTTTTTTTTTTCTGAGGTAGAGCATTTAGAGGCATCCAGATATAAATCCAGATCATGCACATCAGTCGGGTGACACGCAAGTTTTCGATGTGGCATTTATTTGACATTTGAGGAGATTTCTGTGTGGAATGAGGTGATATTACTGCAGTAAAGCGGAGATTACGCTGGTGACAGAGCTGTGGGAGATGGTCACTCCACATGCTTCATATCCTCTGAGAAATATTGAGGATATTCTCTCATGACATTTTTATATTTCTGACATTGAAACTACATTTAAAAAAAAAAAGCTTGATGTAAAAAATTATCAGGTTGTTGGAGGATCTAAATGTTTTTGGTGATGGAGACTAATGATTTAGAAACATAAAGGGACCATATTAAAATAAAAAAATTTGTTTTTCTTGATCCTTTGAAAATGAAAGTTTGATTTTGGTGTAGTATGTAGATATATTCATGCGATTCAGGGCCTGAATAACAATCAGATTTTAGGGTTAGCACTAGAATTGGGACTTGAACAACTCATCAACCTATTATTTCCTTCTGATTTTAAAGGAAGTTAGGAATATTGGTCAAACACATCCTACTTGGCAAAATCGTGGTTGCCAAAAAGTCATGGTTGCCAAAACAAGGAGCACATTAACTTTAAATATGGTTATTTCGAAACAACAGAAGAAGATACTCTTATTCCTGCTGACTTTATAGGGAGCGAAATAGGACAGCAATAGAAATAGGTTACAGGACTAGTAAGCAACCTGAGACTTTGACTAACATCATTATAAGATTCAAATGCTGCAAATATGTAGGATATGGCCACAATAATACTAGGTGAATAATACTATGATATAATATTTCATAATATTTTACTAATGGAACAGTTGATTGAAATTTGGATAAAGTAAAAAAAA
>NW_015505799.1:281214-282675 GCF_001515645.1 Sinocyclocheilus grahami | reverse complement strand
TGTGTGTGTGTGTGTGTGTGTGTTTGTGAGGCTTTTTCTATTGCTCTGACCGATCAGTTGAGTTTCAATAAAGCATATCATACACACTGAGCTCTTGCTGTTTTTGTCGTCTCCCTTCGCAGCTGCCCAATAGCTCCAGTTCCGTCCCTACAGAACAGGAGCGAATCCTGATGGGAGAGACACAAAATATCACAAAATTTCTAAATACAAAATGACTGCTTTTCTCTTCAGGGACCTGTAAAGTATCTTTCTGTCTCAGCCATCTATCAAAAGTGTCTGTGTGCGTGCGCTTGTTTGACTGGGTGTGTATGACTATGTGTGTTCGCTATGTGATATATGATGTAATTTCAGAAATTTCTCCACATGCACAACGGCCTGAAGCAACAGAGCGGCAACATGTCCAACCCCCTCCGCTCTAGTCTCCCTCTTTCTGCATGAAAGAATGATAAATAGCTTCATGAAACCAGTGTGTAACACTCACTCATACACACACAGGGCTGTGTGGAAGGTCAAACACATACATTTACTAGACCAAAACCTTTTTGGTCCCAGCAGATGTCGGCTCCGCTCTGTGATTCTGACCGATAGCCAATCAGCTCCGTCCGCTGAGCAGACTTCCTGTGGCTGTGGAGGGCTTTCTTGTTTAATGACAGACTAGGAAAGAATAACAGAACAGCCTCTAAGCATGTATGAATGATTGGGGAGGGGATGTAAAATGGGAAATGTATAAGAAAACGGGGAGAAAGCCAGATAGAGTGAGAGAGGTATGAAAGAATGGCAGAAAGTATATGAACTGCTGATTTAGTTCTAAATAGTTTGCCAATTATGCAAGTGAATCTCCCTTTAAAAAGTGGCTTGTGCATCTGAACTGACTTTGTCTTCTGTAAAGCTTCTTTATAGTTGAAATGAGTTCGGTTCATAACTAATGAACTTTGCAACAGTGAGACTGTTAATGAACTAAAATGAATCAACATTGAACTAAATTGAGTTGAATAATGACACTATTTTCTTTTTAGAGCTACTTTACAGCTGAGATTATATTTGATTATATTTGTTTCATAATTGAGGTACATTGCAACATTAATACTGTTATTTTCTTGTTTATTACTGTGAAGATGCTTTGAAAAAACCTGTATTGTATATAGCGCTGTACTATTAGGGATTCCCAAACGTTTTCATCAGCCAAACCCCTTTGACGTAAAATATTTACTTGAAGTGTCCCTGAAATTTTGAAATTATTTAGCAACATATTTGCATGCTTACAGTTCTCTGATGTTGGTTAATGGTCACATGATTTAACGGTAAACCAATACAATTTTTCAGCTTGTTTTAGTAAACCAGTTCATTTAGATGTTACCACTTGAGGTTATGTGACAAAACACTTTTACAGTGTATTTCAGCCCAAAATCAAAAGAAAGAAATCAAAAGAACAAAGAAAATACGCCTATTTTTTGTATTATA
>NW_015505799.1:279589-280123 GCF_001515645.1 Sinocyclocheilus grahami | reverse complement strand
TTTTTCTGTGCGTGGCATCACTGTGGAAATAACTTTTTGGAACCTTTATTTTTAAAGGAATAGTTCACCCAAAATTTTAAATGTAAATTTTCACCCTCTGGCCACCCAAGATGTAGATGCTTCTTTAGATTTGGAGAAATTTTACATTTCATAACTTGCTCTCCAATGGATCATCTGCAGTGAATGGGTGCCATCAGAATGAGATTTCAAACAGCTGATAAAAAAAATCACAGTAATTCACAAGTAGCTGACACAACTCCATCAATCAATTAACGTCATGTGAAGTGAAAAGCTGTATATATGTAAGAAACAAATCCATAATTAAGATGTTATTTAACTTCAAACCTTTGCTTCATGCTAAAATATGAGTCCTCCATCCATAATATTGATTTCTTCAGTGAAAAAGTCTCCTTTTACTGAATCAGGAGAGAAATGTTAACAGATCGAGCACTGTTTACAAGTGAAAACAGTTCTTAAAGGGGTCAAATCATGTTGCTAAAAAGAACATTATTTGGTGTAATGAAATGTGTTTAT
>NW_015505799.1:273257-278805 GCF_001515645.1 Sinocyclocheilus grahami | reverse complement strand
AAGAGAAAGGAAAAATTGAAATCGCATCATATGGCCCCTTTAAGGAATATGTTGGTGGATTTTGATGTGAGAGGACCAACAGGGTCCAGATTTTTTCACCGGATGAAGTGTGTTAATGTATTATGGCCAGAAGAGACAGTTCTGAGTTTCCTTAATGATGGATTTGTTTCTTACAAACATGCAGCTTTTCAGCTTTTCCAGTGTTGTCTTGGACAATTCCCTAGACATTTTTAAAAAATATAAGAGAGAAATGCATACTGGTTTAATTGGAACAGCATGAGCGTGAGGGTGAGATCACAGAATTTTTTCATATATGAATATTGTAATAATCACTCAGTGCCATGATATATATTAAAGTGCTACATTATTTCCTTCCAGCATTATCACTGAACAATGGTTCTGTATTATAAAGACATGCACTTAAGAATCTTCTGATTGGTTAACTGCATTTGCACCTCGACTTCAGAAGCATGTCTTTTATTAACTGTTCAGCAATCCTAAGAAAATTATCGCCCAGAGGATATAGCAATCTGTGTCTGCCACTGGGTAATAAGTGAAAGAAAATTCTGTCATCATTTTCTCACCCTCATGTTATTCCAAACCCAAGCCATTACTTTCTTCTGAGGAACACAAAAGCAGATGTTTGGCAAAACTTCACAATTGATCATGCGAGTTGCAAGAATGGTGGCATCACTGATGTGGTGTTTTTGTCTTTTTGAAAAGAGCAGCATGAACATTCTTCTATAAATCTCCTTTTGTGTTACACATAATAAAAAAGTCAAATGAGTTTGGAATGGCATTAGAATTTCACTTCACAAAGACAAAACTTTCATTACTGAGTGAATTATTCCTTTGAATGGAGATTAGAGCTGAGATGAGGGTCAATCCATACCTCTGTGAGCAGACTGCACTGGGAAAAAAAGTTTGCTTTCTCCTTCTCTCTCTCTCTCTCTCTTCTCTCTGTCCCAGTGGATGATCAGATTGCTGCTCTGGTGCGCTCTGAGCTTGAATGTGACTACGTGCTACACATTTTTATGTCACTGTGTCACCAGCCAGAGAAACAGATTCCTGGAGTTGGCGCGCTCCTAGCGATGTGCAGAAACACATTTATGCGCAATGAGTTCCTCACATAAGTCTTACAACATAAATAAATAAATAAAACATTATTATACATATCCATATTATGAAGACGGCTAATACAAGTGTTAGGAATGGTACGTTGCGCAACGATATCAATATCGCTTTTAAGGGCCAATTAGACAGTACGGAAATGATTTGTTGGGGCGGGGGATTTTTCTGTGAGTCATTTTTGTTTGAGGATGTTTTCACGCAACAATATCTTGTTTCATTGGCTAACTGCTTTAACTATATTTGAAACAAAACACTGACTGTAGCATTTTGGCGATGTACGATTTTATTGTAACTGAAAGAGCTCGACCGTCGTACTGTTGCTATGGTTACCTCAGGCGAAAATGACTTCTATTTAAGGTTAAACTTGTAACCTTACTTTAGTGGTTACTGAAATGTTGTTTGAAAGCATATATATCATATGTTTTTGCTTTGTAAATTCTGGGAGGAGTCAGAAAACAAAAAATTTATTTTTAGGGCTTCAAGTGTTAGTTGCTAAACCCCCTCCCAAACCCCTCATAATTCGCACCCTGCTTTGAGGGACATCTTGTTTGAGCACTGCGCTCCCACGCAGAGGAGCGCACAGTCTCTTTGGTTTGGCTCACTGACTCCGTGTCTGGTTGGCAGAGAGACCGCGCGTCTCTGCCTGGAAGGGGTTAGAGGGTTTGCTCGTTTCCAGTCCTGCCCATTCTCACTCAAAGAGGAGGAACGAGAGCAACCAGTGCTGCGGGAGTTTTGACACCCCCAGTCTTCAGATAGGATGCTGACACCTTCACACCAGAGAGAACCTGCTAAATATACCCACCGGTGCCCGTCTACGCACGACAGAGAGGACAGAAATCGGTCATTGAAGGGAGTGACCCGACCGCGCGCCCGCTGAAGCGCCCACAGCCCGCTGTCAACGAGCCGAGGACGCGCTGTCAAGCCGCTCCAGACTTGGATTATGACATTTTACAGCGCTGACTGACTGTGCAAGAATCTCCCGCTTTTCAGGGCTGTGAGTTTTCTTCTTCGCGTTATGGAACAGGAGACAGCGGTTCCCTGATCTGAGTGACAGGATCTCTCTCCAGCTTCCAAACTACCACGCGGATTCAAAAATTATTCATACACGAAATCCTGAGGATATAACGGAACAGATTTTGAGGATGTACTGGAGTTTGCTCTGTGTGACTGTAACGGGATTGTCCGTGGCTCGCGCTCTAGCGGGTGAGTTGGTTATTGTGGTGCGTTGTGTTGTTTCGGCACGGTTTCTCTGCGCACCCGAGAGCTCTGTTATGGTTATTGCTGTCGTTTGTTATCGATGCTCACCTGTAGGGCAGCTGTTTCAGAAGCTAAATAGGTAGAAACCGTGTCTGATGAAGGGAGAGATCATTCGTTACGCACTACATAATGTATTGCTGTAAATAAGTTTACACCACTGTTTCCACAAGGTAAAAAGTAAAAATGTACAGTTGATCAATGGTCAGGTTGATTTAGTAATATTAATATTATTATTTATTTGAATAAAAGCAATTAATTTAGACATTAGGCTACCTAATGTCGCATGCTTTTAGAGTGTATTTATTTTATAGTGTTTTTATTTTACAGTGTATATATTTTATTTATTCGTTTATTTCATTTTGTATTTTTACTTTCATTTTTAAGTTATTTGTGTATACATTTGATCATTCTTATTTTCTTTTTTTTTTATTAGATCATTTGTGTAAAGCAAGCGTATTGTGGCAGCGCTTGAATCATAGATGCTCCTTATGTGTGTGTGTGTGTGTGTGTGTGTGTGTGTGAGTTCGTGACAGTTGGGTGTGTGTTATCAGACTCAAACACCCAGACACAGTGGCATATCTGCCCACCACGTCTGCGCACCCATATACAGTGACCCCTCTTAGGTACACGGAGTGTTGTGTTCAGCTCAGATACATTGATCGATTTCCAGGCGCATAATCGATCCTCTGATCTGATCAGAGCGCTCTGTGTGACATTATGGGTGTCATGTTACTTTTGTGCAGTTTGTCACCAGTTATCTGTACTAGTATGAGATGCATGTAATGTGCAGGACTGATATCTAAGTATGACACCCTGAGTTTCAGTTGTTCAAATGATCAATTTGCCTCTGTGCTCTGGTTTTTAGAAAGTCCCTGCGGTGGGAAAATCACAATCTCCAGCGCCGGGTATGTGACCTCTCCTGGTTACCCGTCTGCATACCCGGTGAACCAGCAGTGCAGCTGGCTGATCCAGGCGCCTGATCCACAGCAGAAGATCCTCATCAACTTTAACCCGCATTTTGATCTGGAAAGCCGGGAATGCAAGTAAGTCTAACCAACATTACTGTCATGTAGGAAACCAGGGCATCAGAAATGATAGATATCACCAAAGTCTGCTCTGGAATGAGTCTGTTTATGAGCTATTTTGTAGGCATGCATACACAGCTTCTATTGTCTTGAATGGGAAAAGACCGGATTGGGTAATTGATTTTCTTTAAGAAAACCAATATGTTCCTACTGTCGCCGTATTCTCCAGTTTATTTTCTACAAGAGGTTTCCTTTTTACTTATACAGTCTCTGGTATCACAGAACATCTACCTGGTTTCAGAGTTGTTCAGTTTGGCGCTCAGATCTTGTGGTGTGCCACCTGTTGGTTGAAAATTAAATATTTCATATTTATGGTGCTAAATTTAGAAGGAGTTGAACTAGATCTGTTTAAGAACAAACGTCCCGGGCTGTGATAATGGATCTGCATTCATCACTCAGAGGGATGTTTTTCCCGAGGAAAAAAAAGGGGGATGGTTTTCCCAAGAGGAAATCTCAAGAATGCGAGGAGTCAAAACAGAAAAATGTGAAAGGCACATAGAAAGCTGTGTATGGTTTCATTTCCATCAGTTTGATGAGACTTCCAGCATCACATGAGTAATTAAGCTGATTGTTTTCTTAACGAGGAGGCTGACAGACACTGACATTAAATGATTGTAAGGTTGGAGGCAGAGCTTGTTATTGCCCTGCGGCTCATTTCAGTGGTTTAGTTAAC
Organism: Sinocyclocheilus grahami; assembly: GCF_001515645.1. NCBI lineage: Eukaryota > Metazoa > Chordata > Actinopteri > Cypriniformes > Cyprinidae > Sinocyclocheilus > Sinocyclocheilus grahami. The sequence continues at coordinate 274,659 of NW_015505799.1, read as the reverse complement.
AGCATCAGCATGCAAACACTCACAAGGCATTGTGTGGACTAAATCTCATAAATGAGATGGATTTGACGAGTCTCTCTGTCATTTTAAACAGCTCGTAAATAGGGGCGTAAATCAGCAGCTGTCAGTCACATAGACTTGGCTTTACTATTGGGTTGGATTTCAGTGCCAGGGGACCAATGAAAAGTCTGTTATGCTGAATGTCCTGCTGTGGGCCCCTGAGGGGCCTTGAAAGAGCAACAGACAGACCATGACCATCTCTTTATATCCATTTTCTCTTTCAGTCCGTCTTCTTTAGTTTGTGTATGTGTGAGGGAGATAGAGATGTAAAAGAAGGGTATTGTTTAGAATGGCATGCTACCATGCTATGCATACTATTTCTGAAGTGTGCAGAGGGTATACTATACATAGGCTATATGCAAACTGTATGCAGATTTTTTTGTGTGACTAGAATGAGATACTGTATCAGATTGATCTACATCTTTTTTCCAAACTGTACAATACAATCAGAGCACAATGGTGTAAATACTGTATCCTACAATGCAATTCACTCAACTTCTTTTATATCAACTCAAAAAAAATTCTGTATCCAGTGTGACAAATGAACCAGAACGTATATCTGCCTTCTTCACTTATTTGATCAGGCTGCAAGAGTTAAAAGTTCTGGAACACAAAAGAAGATCATTTGAAGAATGTTTGAACTATTTTTGTCCATACAATCAAAGTCATTGGCATCCAAAACATCTTTGGACCACTGAATTTCATTGTTTTGACAAAAAAATATTGAGACACTTTTCAAAATATCTTCTTTTGTGTTGAACAGAAGAAAGTCATACAGCTTTGGAACAACATGAGTGTGAATAAATAAAATTTCCTTTAGACATTTTTACACAAAATGTAATAAATTCAAAATAACCATGCTTTATTTCAGAGATGCTTATTGGACACTTACTGCAAATTTAAATATGTAATGAGATCACACTTAACATCCAGTATACAGTATATGGTACACAGTATATAAACAGTAATCTCTCATTTAAGAAAAGACCAAAAAAGCTACAGAAATCAAAACTAAACGATAAGAATCGGAAGAGTCTTCGATGATGAGTCAGTCTGAATCATCAGTCGAATCAATCATAACAAACTCTGAAGGTCATCAAGTTTGGTGTTGGGTTTAAGCGACTAATTGTGTAGCATAAACCACATTTTCAATCACATTTGATGTGTTTGCTCTGGATTTAAATGTACAGGATTCCAGCTGCAGATGTTTATCAAGCTTGTAACAGAGATCTTTGAAAAGCTTAAATACAAATACTGCAATAGATATAGAAACACATCTCTGACTGCAATTTGGACGGATATACAGATGGATAATTAGTCAAGACTATTCAAAACAACCATTCTC
>NW_015505799.1:246340-272336 GCF_001515645.1 Sinocyclocheilus grahami | reverse complement strand
ACACACACACACACACACACACACACATACAGTACACACACACATACAAACACATAATCTATAACCTTCATATATCATGTAGAGACAGAAATGCAGTTTTCCATATCAGTTTTGCTTGTTGTTTTATGATGTGTGTTCCAGGAGAGAAAACACAAGTAGTTTGCTGCAGCATTCATGAGGATTTATTCCTCTCAGTCCCTCTACACACACACTTACAGAGTAGAAATAATGTTCATCATTAATGGCTTTGTTGTGTGGGAATGCTTTAATATTTCTGCACATATTAATCATTTATGACACTCTGTTTCTCTCTCTGCACCTTTTTAACAGCCCTTCCGAACACACTCTCTTTCACACACATACACACACACACACACACAGACACACATTATTGCTAAGGCAAGCATCACTATTACTACTCATTATTACTCATACATAGTGTTAGAGATTTGAACTGCAAACTCTTAAGTATTAAATTTTGGCATAACTTTGCACTACTTAATGGATATGAATGATACCATCCTAGTAAACGCATGTTAAAAACACTCTAAACACCCCAGCAACCACATTGCAATGAGTTAAAAACACTCAGAACACCTAATAAGTGTGTAGCAACGAGCTAAAACCACCGTTCAACCGTTTAGCAACATCACTAAAAAACACTCAATATATCCTAGCAACCGCATAGCAACCACCTATTTATCAGCCACCACACACCCAAGCAGCAGTCACCTATGGAGTGAATAATGTGCCGAAATCAAACAAACAAATCCAGTATTTTGCAAACAAACTTCATCTGCTTTGCAAAGGAAAACTCGACTTGAAATCAAACAGAAAGACATTTGCAAATACAATGGTCAGAGTGAGCGAAATCGCAGAGGTGTAACAAATAAACGTATTGTGCTTTACAAATATAAATGCATGAGCGTACATCATATTTCACAAATACAATCAATGCTACAAATTGCATGTAACCTTTGAACAAATACCAAAATTAGTGCATACAAATGCTGGTCTGATTGATTGTGAGACACTCGCACTTTTATGCGATCTCTTGGCTTGATTTTCTCACAAATGTGTCCAGGCAGATTTTCTCACAAATGCAGTTGAGCATTTGAACCATGTAAGTATGATTTTGTAACTCTGATGAGAGCACTCTCAGTACTATGGTGCAGTCCATAACCTGACTGGAAGTCCTCACAGATATCATTTTTCTCAAGGAAGGAACATAGTTCTGAGGATACTGCCTTTGATTTATTGTAAAACATAATCAGACACTCACACTTGATCATTTTCCTCTCTCTTTCCTCTTTCCTCTTTCCTCTCATACATTCTCATTTCTGTAGGGACTGAATCAGCTGCAAACCTCCAGAACAGAACCCTGACAGTTTCATTGTTGCTTTATTTTACTCTCAATAAGTCACTATATCAGCAGCTTTCACATCCTCCTGTGTGTCTTGCTCAATAGCAGTATATTTTTCAACCCAAAATCACAGACATTGTGTTTCTGAGTTTCTGTCTCTGTCTCTATAGAAAGTGGGTGAGTCTGTTGTAATCACTTTCTCTCTCTCACTCTCTCTCTCTCTCTCTCTCTCTCTCTCTCTCTCTCTCTCACTCTTATCAGATAAAACACACTGCAGCACAGAACTCTCATTCAATTCATTAGAAACATGCCTAAACTTACTGACCCCTTTGTTTTAACCCCAAAAAATTCTGTATTAAAATAATTAAATGTATTACATTTATAAAATTTTCACAATTTACACATTTCTTTAGTATTTTTACAGATTTCACCTTAAAGGGATAGTTCAGCCAAAAGTGAAAATGTTATCATCATTTACTCACCCGCAAGTTGTTCCAAACCTGCATAAGTTTCTTTCTTATGTTGAGCACAAAAAAGATATTTTGAAGAATGTTGGTAACCAAACAGTTGACGGTAGCCATCAGGGCCGGATTTATGCATAAGCATTCTAGGCACGTGCCTATGCTCGCTCTTCCAGGGGGGCCCAAACACAATGAAGAGAAGAGATATATAATATTTTTGTTATACTATGGGCTATATGAGAAAATAAATATAACAAACAATAGGTTAAAAAATGACAAAGTATTTCCATGTCTTCCACCTTTTTTATGTAGACTACGGAAATAACGCTTTCTTTCTCCGGTTCTCTCTCACAGGCGCACACACACGCACTCGCTCACACACGTGGAGATGTGACCAGAAACTTGTTGTCAGCGCTGCCCCGCAAATTTAAAACAGTTTTGCAGCTGAAAAGCTACATGACATTTCTCAGTGGCGAGGTTCTTGAAGCAGTTTAACTTAAAGATTCACTATTAGTAGACGCTGCTGCTGAACATTGCTGAGAGACGCACAGACGCAGGTATTCACACGCGCTTAATGTCTCTCTCTCTCTCTCTCTCTCTCTCTCTCTCTCGCTAAGTGCGTTAGACTGCATTAATAACTGCATTAGCCTGCATATCAATGGCTCAAGCCTCTGTTATTAACTCTAAAATGACGTTTTGGAATTTTCAATGGAAGGTTTATGAGGTGCGTAAAAAATAGTTAAACACACACAAGATTTCAGGACGGAAACATAACAAATGTTTTGAAATAAATCAATGTCTTGATGTGTGGTGGTGACTCCAGGCCGTTAAAATGATTAGAGAGACAATGCACTCCTGAAGTGGTTATGTGGCCACGTCGCCGCGCTTATTAATAATGGAATGGTCTTTCTTAGTTCTCAAGCAAATTAAGAACTACATTCGATTTTTATTGACTGCAACGCAAGAAAACACTGTAACGGTTTCACTGTTAAAGAAATATTTTTGTTTGCTTGGGTGGTAACTAATGTTAGGCTATTATATTAATAGGGAAGGGGGGCCCAAAAATTAGTTTTGCCTATGTCACGAAAAGAGGTAAATCCGGCCCTGGTAGCCATTGACTTCCATAATATGGAGAAGAAAAAATGTCTTATGTGAAGTTAATGGCTACCAGCAACTGACTGGTTGCCAAAATTCTTCAAAATATATTTTTTGTGCTCAACAGAAGAAAGAAACTCTTACAGATTTGGAACAGCTTGAGGGTGAGTAAAAGATGACAAGATTTTAATTGTTGGGTGAATTATTCCTTAGATAATTAGAAGAATATAAATGTATTTAAATGACCCAGATCATCAGTTTAACTCGAGTCCAGGTTGGGAGCGATCTGTGAATGGCAGGAAGCACGCTTCGGCTCCCACAGAGGGTCACGTCGTGGTGAGAGGTCAGAGATCACACTGACCATTAGTGTCTTGAGTTACAGGAGCGCAAGAGAGCACGAATGTACTCAGAGGGGGTGCTGTGTGTAAAACCATGTCACATCAGCAGGAAATGCCTCATGTTTCGAGTGGTTTTGTTGGAGCTGATGCTGTAGGAGTCAACTAAATGAATCTAAATGAGTCATGCAAAAGTTACTCTAGGATGAAACCGGGGGGAAGAGGTTTTTAAAATGCATTTTAAAGGCATTTCAAAGGTATTCATAATACATTATAATATGTATTCATTGTGACAGTAATAATAACAGGATTATAAAATAAATTATATAAAAACATATTATATAAATAACAACAATAATGCATTATAGTCTTTAAATGCATTAACATAGATAGAATAGTGTATTATAATGTATATTTAGATTTATGTACATTGGATTACAATTACTGATAAGAACATACAACTGATTATAAGTTTTGTTATAAGGCATTATGAATGCATTAAACACACTGTAACAAATATCTTTTGAAGTATTTTTTGAGAATTATTATATAAATAGTGCTGTCAAATGATAAATTGCGATTAATCACATCCAAACTAAAAGTTTTTGTCTACATAATATATATATGTGTAGTGTGCATATTTATTATGTATATATAAATACACACACATACAGTATATATTTTGGAAATAGTTACATGCATATACAGTTATGTATTTATATTCTTATATTTTATATTATATATAAATATATTTAATATATAAACATAACATATTTTTCTTAAACATATACATGCATGTGTTCGTATTTATAGATACATAATAAATATACACAGTACACACACATATGTTATGTAAACAAAAACGTTTATTTTGGATGCAATTAATCGCGATTAATCGTTTGACAGCACTAAGTATATTATATTACATTATATTATATTATATTATATTATATTATATTATATTATATTATCCATAACTGAACTGAACACACAACAGCTTTTACAATAATTCACTGGTAAATGTATTACAGTACACGTAAACACAATAATTTCAATAATGTGTGTGTGTCTGTGTCTGTGTCTGTCTGTGTGTGTGTGTGTGTCGAGTAGTTACGTTTTAGTTAATGTTTCTGTTGTCTTGTGATTGGTTGCTCAGAAAGTGATATATATATATACAGTGGGTACGGAAAGTATTCAGACCCCCTTAAATTTTTCTCTCTCTCAGTGGGGCCTCACATTGGTCGATACTGTGGTTCCAGACAGCCAGGTCGTTTGATCTCGTACACCGGCATTCTCTCTCTCAGCATCCACACAGATAACGCCATCACCAAGGAGGGCTTTTCAGCCAATTACAGCATCCGAACCAGCTCAGACTCATCTCAGCCGCACCAAGGTTTGTGTGAGACTTTCAGTTTCATTTCAGTTCATTTTGTACAAATATTTGATCATTTGTCAATTCATTATATTTGTCAAGACTATTTTTCCCATCTATTTTTTAAGGCTTCTCTGTATAAGTGACCTCTCTTATGATTTATTTACTTGAGAAAACAAGTTGTAACTCACCAAGTTAGTTAACTAGCATAAATACAGTATATATACATATTAAAAAATTTTTTTTACAACAAACAAACAGACAAACAGTTCCTATCCCTCCCTAAATGTTGATAATTTTTTTCGGACAGCATCCAGGTAAGGTTACACACCTGGAAGAAGTGGCTCGGACACTGCAAAGACCCTCCAAGCATTATTACCATGAACCATATTTTGTAAAAACAGTTTGAAGTATTGACACTGGAAAAAGCAAAACTGCAATTAGAAATACAGAAACTGGAATTGGAGAAAACTAAGCTGAAGTTGGAGCTACAAAACCTTGGACATGAACTATAGATCTCATTGACCACTGTCCAAGATTGAATTAATCATTTCATTGTCATTTCAAATTTTGCTGTTGACTTTACTTGTTTAATGTAGTTACATTAATGTTTACTATCTAAAATTCATTTAGCTTGCATATGTTATTTGAAGAATTAAATACTAGTTTTTCAATTGTTTTTACACATATTCTGCATCACATTTTCTTATCCATTGATTTGATAAATAAATCATATTTTGTATCAAGTACATATCAAAATAGTAATTCTTTCAGTTTTCTCAGTCAATAAGAAAAGGTTTTCTACAATCAGTTGTTGAATATAACGCCCAGGGCTGCGTTTCCCAAAAGCATCATAAGCCTAAATTGATTACAGAGAAAATTGGTGGCAATGGTTTCTACAATCTATTTACACTTACAATGCTTTTGGGAAACACCAACCAGATTTATCTTCATCTTTAGACTCCACAGCTGGTTCTGCAAGCATTTGATCTTCCTCCATGTTTGGGAGTGCAAGATCTCAATTAAAAGGAAAATTATCTTTAGCTCTGTGGGAAATGGAGGCAAAAGTTTAAATTACAGTTAAATTGTGTTTATTACGTTGCCATGTTGTGTAAAACAGTGCATGCACAGATTATGCTCTTTTATTTTAAAAAAATAACATGATTTTTTAAATATAATTTTCATTTTTCATGGCAGGATAGAATTATATAACATACATTTTTAAAAATCAAGTGACAAGTTTTTTTCTAATTTTATGACAGCGTTCATGTTACTTGATTTATATATGTGAAGGTGAGAATGAAAAGAGAACTGCTGTTGATATTTTTGCGCACTCAGCTCACTCAGTCTTGGGCTTTTATTAAACCCATCTATCAAGTTTTCAGAGAATCACACACTGCTTGAGACTGTTAGCAATAATGTGGCAATAATGTGCTTGATGGTACGCCCATGATCCTTGGAGACCTGAACCCAGCTCGGATTCACCTCACAAATCTGTGTGTGCGTGCTTTCAGTTCAGTGTAATAAAGTGCAGTGAGGCTGTCCGTTTATAATTCATCTTCATCCCCCTGCCACACAGGGCAGAAGGGTCACACGGGTCACTACATCTGTGGCCAAACATGAAAGACTAATATTAACTTCCTATGGTGAGAAGAGAGCAGATCTGACTCTCTTTCTTTCTCACACATACACACTTAGACAGACATAGATATTTACTAAACCTAAACCTTCTGACAGTATCAGATTCATCAAAGCATGATTTATGGGTCTGTCAGATATTACTTCAAAATCATGACACTACTCACAGTATATTTGTGTGTGTGTGTGTGTGTGTGTGTGTGTGTGTGTGTAGGTGAGTGTATGTCTCCTTTAGGGATGGAAAGTGGTGAGATCACAGAAGACAGGATATCTGCATCATCACAGTATAATCCCAGCTGGTCTCCGCTGCGCTCCAGACTGAATTTCCCTGACAACGGCTGGACGCCGTCAGAGGATTCTGCTCGGGAGTGGATACAGGTACAAACACACACACATTCTCTAATTTAATTGGGAAAGACTTACCAGACAAGACATGACCTTTACACTTGTAAAGTCACACATACATACTCAGATGTATAGACAAAATATAAAAAAATAACTGAAGTTGTATAAGAGGGTACTATGAGTGGATACTTGTGTTTGGCCTTTAAAGACATAGTGCACCTGAAAATGATAGTACACCCCTGCTGTTTATTTTGGGCTTTGTATTGGACAGTGCACTGTTGTATCACGAAATTATAAAAGCGAAATGGAGAGATGGGATAGAACATCACAGGTCAGACTCGAATGTCAAATTGGATATTAAATATTCAATATTGATCTAAATTAACATGACACTACTCACAGTATATTTGTGTGTGTGTGTGTGTGTGTGCGTGTGTGTGTGTAGGTGAGTGTATGTCTCCTTTAGGGATGGAAAGTGGTGAGATCACAGAAGACAGGATATCTGCATCATCACAGTATAATCCCAGCTGGTCTCCGCTGCGCTCCAGACTGAATTTCCCTGACAACGGCTGGACGCCGTCAGAGGATTCTGCTCGGGAGTGGATACAGGTACAAACACACACACATTCTCTAATTTAATTGGGAAAGACTTACCAGACAAGACATGACCTTTACACTTGTAAAGTCACACATACATACTCAGATGTATAGACAAAATATAAAAAAATAACTGAAGTTGTATAAGAGGGTACTATGAGTGGATACTTGTGTTTGGCCTTTAAAGACATAGTGCACCTGAAAATGATAGTACACCCCTGCTGTTTATTTTGGGCTTTGTATTGGACAGTGCACTGTTGTATCACGAAATTATAAAAGCGAAATGGAGAGATGGGATAGAACATCACAGGTCAGACTCGAATGTCAAATTGGATATTAAATATTCAATATTGATCTAAATTAATTATTACATAAAAACTGAATATATATATACAGTACTGTTCAAAAGTTTGGCATTGGTATGATTTGTGGTATGATAAAAAAATTATTACAATTTAAAATGACTGTTTTCTATTTTAATATATTTTAAAAGGTAATTTATTCCTGTGATGGCAAAGCTGAATTTTCAGCATCATTACTCCAGTCTTCAGAGTCACATGATTTTTCAGAAATCTTTCTAATATACTGATTTGCTGCTCAAGAAACACTTCTTATTTATTATCAATGTTGAAAACAGTATTTTTATGGAAACCGTGATAAATTTTTTTCTGTTATTTGCTGAGTGTTCAAAAGAACAGCATTTATTTGAACTAGAAACATCTTTATTGTAACTTTTGATCCATTTAATGTGTCCTTGCTGAATAATACGTTTTAGTAGTAATTTCTTTCTAAACTAATTCTTACTGACCTGGTATAAATAATAAAAATGTATACCATTATATTTATAAAAATAATAAAAGTTTGATTTAATATCATATACCTTGCTTTGATTTAATATCCAATTTGTAGACATTTATGGGATAGATGTCAAATCTGCGATACCACTTTAGTCAGACACAGTCACTCATAAATACACAAAAGGAAAGGGTTTTCCTGGCTCTTTGTTTCTACAAAGAATTTGACTGGCATGTTGTCATTCTCACAGCAGTACATGCAGGAAGGGTTTCCTCTCTGAAAGAGGACATTTATGGAGCAACTGTAGACAGTGCTTGCGCTGACAGTATAGGCCAGCATTTCTGACGATCCAAGAAAACAGACACACATCTGGACAACACATTTCATTCTGACACAGACAGAGAGAGAGAAAGAGGGCATTCCTTCAAATCTGATCATGAGGTTCTAGCACTGATTTCTTTTTAGCAGCAGGAGTGAGTTGAACTAGTAAAAGGTCACTGCTTTCCTCTGAGGTTTAGTGTAAGATTTTAACCATTAAGGCTATGGAGTTATATGTCTGATATTTAAAACTGTAATGAAGTCTACAGAAACTTAAATCCCTAAAATGTAATATGCAAATATAAAGTACATTTGTATGTCAGATGTTAAGGATGTAAGTTTTTATGCAGAATGTAAATTTATTGAAAATTCTCTGCTCATCCAGGTGGCTTTATCACTAGTACAGTGGTGGAAATTTGAGTGGAAACTCACTGTTTACTTCATAGCAACACATAACTTTGTATACATGTACACTTCAAATGTTTGAGGTTGGTAAGATTTTTCAAGATCAAAAATGCAGTAAAAATAGTAATACTGTGAAATATTATTACAATTTAAAATAACTGTTTTCTATTTTAATATATTTTAAAGTGTAATTTATTCTTGTGATGCAAAGCTGAATTTTCAGCATCATTACTCCAGTCTTCAGTGTCACATGATCTTCAGAAATCATTCCAAAATGCCGATTTGGTGCTCAAGAAACAATTATTATTATTATTATCAATGCTGAAAACAGTTGTGCTGCATAATATTCTTGTGGAAACCATAATACGTTTATTCAGGATCCTTTGATGAATAGAAAGTTCCAAAGAACAGCATTTATTTCAAATCAGTATCGTTTGTAACATTACGAATTCCTTTACTGTCAATTTTGATCAATTTAATGTTGAATGAAAGTATAGATTTTCTTAACATCTTACTGATACTAGCACATATAATGAATATAGACTACATTTATAGTACATTTTAATACCTTATAGTACACTTTCATTGTAAGGAAAGGAATGAATGAATGAAATGGCAGAATTTTAATGTTTGGGTAAACTATAATTTTAACCTTACTCAGCCAGGTCTCATAAGAATGGTGAATTGTTGTTGGAGTCATTGCCCTTTTGTTGAGAAGCAGAACGAATGTGTAAATTGAGGCAAACTATCTGGCAAGCAATGTCGAAGCTTTTAGAGATGGCTGCTCCATTTTCACTTAGATGGCCTCCTTCTTTCCTCTCTCAAACCATCTGTCTTCCCTGTCCAAATTCTTCATATTCCTGCCTTTGAGCAAGTGATCCATGTCCCGGGGCACTTTTGAATCACACTATGTCTTGTCTTTTGGCCTCAGTCTGGAGACTATCCCAAGAAAGCAAAGCGACATGAGGGTCAGTAGAGTATCATCTTCCTCTTTCCTTATGCCTCTTCTCTTTCCTGCTTAGATTCTCTATTTCTCTCTCTCTCTCATACCCACCAATATCCTGTTTTCTACAAAAAGTGTCCATGTTTGTCTTTAGATCCTGGCATTTGAGGGGCTCTGCTTCTGTCCTGCCATTGTTCCCTCGTTTAAGGTTGTTAACACTTGTTGATCTTGTTAGTGGTGGCTGGCTCCAGTTGGCAGCTCGGCCGCTTCTGAAACGGCACAATATTGAAAAGCAATTAGCCTTGTAATACCTTCCTGTTCAGAGAGAGAGAGAGAGAAAGAGAAAGAGAGAGCGAGAGAAAGGGATGGCAGCAGTGTGGTTTTGGTGCATCTGCTCACTGAGACTTGGGTGGAAACCAGTGGGAGAGAGATGTGAACTTTTGTGCCAGGAATGCTTGCATTGAGCCAAACGCTCTCAATAGGCTATTTATGCACACTTCTGTTGCGCCAGTTGAGTTTATTTTATCTCAAGAGTCACGCACACACTCGAGAGACAGACAGTAACTGACATGCTAGATTTAATGCAGGAATTGCTCCATGACAACATGATTTGTCATTCTGACATGGATCTTTGACCATGTTTTAGTTTGATGTGGTCATTGTTACTATAAGTTTATTGGAGGTCTCTAGACCCTTTGAACAGACTTCTTGTAATACTTGAGGAGGGAAGGAAATGAAGATTCTCGGAACCCGAAACACAATATAAGACCATGATAGATGATGCTTTGAAAATTCTGAGGGTGTGTTTTTCAGCTTCATTGGCCAGTTATTGTTGTAAGTGATTCAGATTACGACAGAGTGTCAATATAGACATAAATGCCGAAGGTTATGTTTCACACACAAGATTAGAAATACCACTTAAGTCATACAGTGGCTAGTATTAACAGACCTAAACTTTTTGTAATAAAATAAAATGAGATTAAGTAATGAAGTGGTTAATATGAACAAGTGGCTGCCAAGTCTGGTTAAACTGTATACATTTGATATTGTGTTAATTTGTTCAAGGTGTTCAACACAGTGGGAAGCTCATTTTTTATTATTGGTTCATATTTTTCTTCCAGCAATTATTGGCTGTAATTAAACCATATTCATAGCTTGTGCTGTGTTCTGCTTAGTGTGTGTGTGGAATCTGACTCAACATGATTTTCCGAAGTAGCACATGTTCCTGGGTCAAAATTCACTGGTTCGTACTAGAACAACATTTCTATCTATTATAGCTTTAACCCTAAACATACCCTCCAAAAGCAGAGAGAATCCCAGTCTTAAACCTAAAATGCTGCTCGGTTGGGATTTTAGGAATGTTCTTCCATGAGGAACAAGGACGTTAATCCAGGAACATGTTTTACTGTGGTAAATGATGTTAAGCTTTTAGCCCCCCCTGTCCAGACACTGCACTGCACTGCTGCTATGCAGTGAACACACCATGGATCATTCTAACGATCTGACAGTGAATCAGTGCAGTGTGATTAACTAGCAGTTACATGACAACTGCCAAAAGTCCAAAACAACACATTAACACACAAAAACACTCACCAGAGAGTAACAGCCCTTTTTTACAGTCTCTGTCTGTCTCTCGCAGGTGGACTTGGGTTTCCTGCGGTATGTGACGGCCATAGGAACACAAGGTGCCATTTCAAAGGAAACAAAAAAAGCTTACTACGTCAAAACATACAAGATCAGTGTGAGCTCAAATGGAGAGGACTGGATTACCCTGAAAGACAAAACCAAACAGATGGTGAGTATTTCTTTTTTTGTTATTATTATTGTAATATTAATATAGTGTATTTTGAATGTCTTTGATTTGAGTTTTTGATTTTATATACACTTATGTTCAAAATGTTGGTGTCAATCTTTTAATACTTTTAATTCGGCAAGAATGCATTAAATTGATTAAAATTGAAGTACAGACATTATAATGTGACAAGATTTTATTTCAAATAAATCTGAATTAATATAAATATGGTTTGCACAAAAATATTACATGGCACAACTGATTTCAACATCAATAATAAGAAGAATACATTTCTTGAAAATCAAATCAGCATATTAGAATGATTTCGGAAGAATCATGTGACACTGAAGACTGGCTGTTAAAAATATTACAAATTATACTTTAAGATATATTAAAATAGAAAACAGTTATTTTAAATAAATGCAGCTTTCGTGAGCATAGGATAATTCTTATTCTTTTTTGTTTTTGATAACATTTATATATATATTTTTTTTTGTATTTTGTTTATTAGTTTTTAATTATTTTATATGTATTATCATGTTATTACTATTACTTACATTTTTCTGTCTTTGTTTTAATTGTGTAGATGGTTTGGCAATTGTGTATAAAACAGTCATGCCAATAAAAATGTTGAAGTTGAACATTGGAAAGGAACAGGAGAGGAAAAAGTGTTACATGTGTCATCTCTCTTTTTCTCAGGTGTTTGATGGAAATCAAAATCCCACAGATGAGGTACGTGCCAGGCTGCCCAAACCCACCCTCACCCGTTATCTACGGATACGACCTCAGACCTGGGAACAGGGCATCTGCATGCGTTTCGAGGTGTACGGATGTAAAATATCAGGTATCTCATCACACACACACTTACAGCAGAGGGTTTTTGTGGTGAGATTCAGCCATGAAGTCACTATGAAATCCCAGCAGGTGTTGCAGTCACTCTCAATTCCCCCAGATTCGCTCACTCTGTGTGTGATCATTAGAGAATGACTCCCCTCTCTATTCACTGACACCTAATACTGACATCAAGAGGTCCCATCTGCATGTGTGTGTGTTTATTTTAATAAATTCTCACCATTTATGATAGGTAGAAGTAGCCTGTATGTCTGTTTCCTGTGGCTCAGAATATTGGTGCGCCTTTCATTAGAATAGCTCACATTCTCTCTTCTTCTCTCAGATGCTCCATGCTCCAGGATGCTTGGAATGGTTTCGGGTCAGATTTCGGACTCTCAGATCACAGTGTGGCCATCGGCAGAGAGGGGCTGGCTTCCAGAACAGGCCCGGCTCCTAACCGGCCGAACGGGCTGGGTGGTCGCTCACCCGCAGAATCTCGGGAAGAACCAGTCACTGGAGCTGGATCTAGGGGCCCAGCGGATGGTAACGGGTTTCATCCTGCAGGGAGGGAAATACAGAGATGTAAATATTTTCATCAAACGCTTCAGAGTTACATATAGCACGAATGGAACGGACTGGAGCCACATACTAGAGAAGAACAGCAACAAAGTGAAGGTACTGCATGTGTAAAAAAGCCAGAGAATGATAACTATAACGATATTAACACCCACGTCAATGGACGATAACATTCTGTTTATTACAACCACTCACTGCATTTATGTTGTACCCCACTTTAAATGCTCAAGCTCTTTAAAGTCTAGTGGATTCTGATTGACTGTCAATGTTTTTACCGTTCTTCAGCTGGAAAAAATTGTTCTGAAAGTGATTCCAACGATATTGTTTTTCTATCATTAACGTTATTGCTGAGATCTGGACTTCCCTATTCTTGTAGAATTGGAATGATTAGTAAAATGCTGTAATTGATATAGTTATTGTTATGGTTAAGGGTCGCTCACACCAAGGATGATAATGAAAACCATAACAATAAAGTTTTAATATTTATTCTAATTCGACAAGAAGAGGGAAATCCAGACAGCTATAACAATAATGACACAGAAAAATTGTATCACTGGAATCACTTTCAGAACAAATTTTTCCAGCTTATGAACAATAAAAACATTGAGAGCCTGTCAGAATCCACCCGACTTTAAAGAGCTCGAGCTTATAAAAGCAGTGGGAGAACATACCTGCATTGCATATTTAACATTATCGTCTATTTGTGTGGACACTAATAATAGTAAACATTATAGATATCTTAGTTATTATTCTTGGTGTGTATGAAATGTATTTTTTTTTTCATTTGTTTAAGCAGACAGACACAAAATGTTCTAAAAAATCGTATTTTTTCCCCCATTCAGGTGTTTATGGGTAATCAGAACCATGACACACCAGAAGTACGTACTTTTGATCCAGTTCTGATGCGTTTCCTGCGTATCTACCCTGAGCGTGGCTCTCTTGAAGGCACTGGGTTAAGGCTGGAGGTTTTAGGGTGTGACCTGCAAGGTGAGTGACCAATCACAGAGCTCAGAGGAATCTCATCCTCAGGCTATCTATTCCAAATGAACAAGATTGTTTAAATGGTGTATAATTTGTGAAAGCTTCCTTTACCTTAAATAACTTTTATTAATCTCTTTTCAGAGCCCACAACGCCTCTTCCCCTCACCACCACCATGGAAACTACAGTAGCTACCGTCAGTAGCGCTCCAGGGAATATTCCAATAACCACCACTATACCAATGACAGTGGAGAGTTGCGATGATGATGGCAACTGCCATAGTGAAGCAATGACAGACTATGATATAACAGGTTAGATACACACATGCATTCACATGTTGTTATATCATTAACATCTATGAGCTAATTATGTTGGCTAAGCCATAACACTATCTCAGCTCCTTAGAGAAACCTTATTGTATTTTTAGATTTTAATTAAGACATTATTTACTCTCTTTATTATGATGTTTTCATAATAGGGACTGTTGGGAGGTCCCAATAATGTTGGTAATTTCAGGTTTTACTATCTCTGTGAGACATTTAAGTCCCCACAAGGAAAGCGAAACCTCATATACACAAACATCCACACAGAGACGGACTATGACCCAAAAGGTTACAAATACAAACACCCACAAAGCGAAATACAGACCAACTACGACCCAGCAGGTTACGTACGCTTAGCAAAACAGCAAAATGCCATGACCCATAGGTTACACACAAACAACAACATAGACTTGATCTATCAGATTACACAAACACAAATACACGTTTATCATTTCAAACACACTGCAGAATGAAGACAATGAGCCTCGTTCACTAATAATTTGGATTGTTTCGTATTTCTACGCACAGGGGAGCTTCTCACAATAAATGTCCAGCTAATTCACAGCACGTGCGTATGCACATGATTTGTTCATTCTAAATGTTAATTCTAAATGAACAGCCATATGTCCCAGGTTTGTCATTTGCATTAAAAAAAACACCTAAATCATCTCCATATAAGGGCTTTCCACATAACTTTTCTCAGCCTTTTGTCACTCTCTGCAAACATAAGACGCTCTCTAGAGATGCATTCTCACCTGAGAGACATGCAGCAAGATCCTCAAGCAAAGCCAAGTGTGCCATCCTTAAAACCATTTCAAACACAATAAACCCCTTTAAAACAGACCCACATTACAGAGCTCTCTTTAGCCAGCTACACAAATGCGTATCTGTGTTGTTATACAGAGAAACCTCGGAGCTCAAACTGTAATGCAGCTTCTCACTGTATATGATGAAATATGTTTAAGATTAAATGTCTATGTATAAGATTTCATCTTAACATGATTATAAGCCCATCCACAGCACGTTATTTTTGCATGTGGTTTCAGTTGTTCCTACATTTAGTGAATGACAGTGACTCAACATGAACCAAATACATAAACATACAGAACATGTGAATGGAATTTAACTAGTCTGTATTTCATTAACTCTTTAGCTTTGACTTTAATAGCACTTTCTGCATTTTGATTTCCATAGAAACTGCAGTTGCAGAGCCATTTCTGGAATTGGAAGCAGTACCTGGTGAGAAACTACATACACACAAAGTAGACAATTGATGGCAATAAAATTTGGAGTGTTGCTGGTGTCGTAAAAAACTGGTCCACACTTGTTGGGTATTCTCTTTAGTGGCTGATTATAATTCCTACAAAATCACATTATGATATGATCGGGGATCATACGGATACTTGATTAGCCTGACAGAAATTAGGAACATAATCCTCAATCTCTCTCTTTGGGGTGTTCCATATTGAGCACAAAGAAAATCTCTACTGCCACCAAGTGTTATGCTGCATAATTACATGATATAATCTCCTGCTGCTGAACTTTGTAAAAGCCTTACGCAAAGATTCAAACTGCAGATAGTCTGTTACTTCTGACTGTCACCTTCATGATGTCTAATGACACTTTGTAACTTGCCAAACAGCATAAATTCATGCATAACAAGGAAATTCCTCCTTAAAAAAAACACTTAAAACATCGACACCACAGAAACACGTCAGTTGTGAAAAGATCATGGCTTCTAAAAACTGCCTTTCTCTATAAGATCATGAGGTTTACTTTATTTTTTTAAGCATAACCTTATAACAATAGATTTTGTTTTACAGATTTATACTTAGAACAAGAAAAAAAATTGCTAATGAGAAAAATATTTAATTCAATTCTCAGTTCAAGACATATTTTCTGAAATCTCTGAATTTTGCTTCTCAGTTAAATGTGTCTTGTTTTAAGGATGCTTAGCTGTTTATAACACCACAGAAACACATTGGATGTAAAAAGTTCACAGTTCCTAAAAGCTACCTAGATCATGAGATTTACTGGAGTCATGGGAGAATGTGATATCTAGATACAGTGCTGTGCAATTGGCCACTGGTTATTGGTGATTTAGCAGATTTCACTGCAGTAACTATTGGCGGATACAGGCTTGCTCAATGCACTTCACTCCCCTTTGGGGTTTAAACCTACAACCTTTTGAACACCTGCCCAGAGCTTTGACTAATAAGCATAGAGGGTGTTCAGTACCATACTGTAGCTTAATTGAACATCTTTAGTGGGGTTGAATGGAAGTTGAAGTAGTGTTGTTTGTGTTCCTGTTTAGCATATATCTGGTTTGCCTGTGACTTTGGCTGGGCTGATAACCCCTCGTACTGTGGATGGAGCCAAGATGGAGGTGAAGGAGCCGAATGGCATATAAATAACAACAGCAAATACGCTGATCACAAACTGCCTAATCTGGACCACACAGGTACGAATAATTGACTTGTCCATTACACTAAAAGGAAATATAGATTAATAAATTCCTAAGCACTTTTAATACATCAGAACTAATTTTAGGTTAAAGAATATTGAAATAAAATGATTGCAGGAAGAGGAAGTAATTTAAGAAACAGATGCATTTATGCGTTCACAACCTGATGGCTCCTCTCTTCTGTTTCAGGGATGCCTCACAACTTCATTTACGCAGGTTCTTGCACAAACACACAGATAGAGATCGAGAGAAAAACTGAAACGGAGACAGATGAAGAACTGGCGAGAAAAGGAAGAGTGGCAAGGCTGGCCAGTTTGCCGGTCACGGCCCCAAATTCAAACCTGTGCATGTCATTCTGGTACCATTTCACTGAGAAACACAAAGGAACTCTGAACATCAAGCAGAAGATAGAGCCATTAGAGGTGGAGGAGGAGAGAGAGGATGATGAAGTTCTGATCCGCTCTGTGAATGGCCAGATGAAAAGCAGATGGAGGGAAGGAAGAGTTCTGATTCCCAGTGCCGACACTCCTTATCAGGTACTGATGCCCACTTTATGGACAGAACATCCTGATTACAACATGATACTAACTCTTTTTCTGTGTGTGCATGGTAGGTGATCATTGAGGCTCAAGTGAATCCTGCAGAATCTGGTTACATCTCACTGGATGATATAAAGATACTGGATGAAGTGGATCCTGAAGAGTGCAAGGGTATGTTTAGCCACACCCCATTCAATTAAGCCCCTCCTCTTTTCTATTTGGCCAGCACTACTTTTATTGGCAGATTCTCTCACCAGTCAGTAACCTTCATTAATATGCCTCTGGGGTATTTTGCACATCACCTGCATCTCTTATATTAATAACTGAATGATAATAATAGTCCTACCACAATAATCAAGCACAACAGTGACCACCCACTTTTCAGTGATCTTAAAGAGATGGTCTATCCAAAAACAAAAGCTGTTGTTCCAAACCTCTGTGCATTTCTTTCTTCTGTGGAAGAAGATATTTTGAAGAATTTTCATCTCCTTGTTTGATTGTGTGTTTATGTTTTAGACCCAGATAATACAGAAGGTGATGAAGATGAAGTTGATGAGATTGGTAAGACCCACATTTTTATTGGGAAAGCATTACAATAAGACCCAATTTAATGATTTATTGCATGGCTCTCTATACTTAAAAAATATATTTTCTTAATCAGTATTTGTTAAAATACACTGAAAAAAATTGATGTAGAAACATTTTTACTCAGAAAATGCTAGTAAATTTCACAAACAGAAGTGGCAAGTAACACAATTAAACGGGACATTTTTAAGTAGAAAATTTTAAATAGTATTTCCTTGTAAAACATACTCCAATAATAGGTTTTATTTGCAACTTCGAAAAATCTAATTTTACAGTGTACATTTACTTGTCAAGCAAAATTGTATAAGATGTGAAGCCCAATGGCAAAGTTGTTCTTAAATACTTTGTCACTAAATGTCAATAAAATGATTAAAGGTCACAAAAATATGTTTTACAGATATACATTTAAAACAAGAAAAAATACAAGTGGAATAAGAAAAATATTTAATTCAATACTACATGTATTTATTTATTTATATTCCTTCTCAATTAAATGTATTTTGTTTTAAGGATGCTTAGATATTTTTACTGGAAAAAGGACAAAAATAATCATTGAACAAGGTTTTTTTTGTTTGTTTTTTTGCTAAACTATATAATTACAGTCAAACTTATATCACCCTGTTGAGATTTATTTTTGCCATAATGACCAACTGACCGTGTATATTCTTTTATATAATGTAATTGAGCTTGTTTATGCAGGTCTTCAAAATCTCTCTGTTTCTGTCTCTTGTCTCTCTCAATAGTGAACTGTGAAGGGGCTGACAATACCTTGTGGAGTTTTGGACGCGGCTCCATGCTGAAGAGTTTAGACCCCATCCTGATCACCATCATCGTGATGAGCGCTGTGGGAGTCCTGCTGGGTGCCGTGTGCGGGGTGCTGTTCTACTGCGCGTGCGCTCACACTACAAACAGGAACCTCTCCGCTCTGGAGAACTACAACTTTGAGCTGGTGGACGGAGTCAAACTTAAGAAAGAAAAACTCGGTGCACAGAAATCTTACACAGAGGCATAAGGAATGCTGGATGAACCCAGAAAACAGTTGCGGGACAATGTTGGAGGAACGTTCTTAGAACGTTTGACATTTCTCAAGGCGGAGACTGAGGTTATGCTCAGGATGTGAAGGAAGAGGGACTGGCCTCTAGAAGGCGCCGTGTATAGATTGTACAGCCAGACGTGATTGTCTACTTGTTTGTTTGTTCGTTTGTACATTTGTTGCTGGTGATGAGACCAAGACAAAATGATGTATCCTCTCACAAAGTTGGATTTTTTTTCTACAAGCCCCCTTTGCAGAGCTGTACACAACTGGGTTTTCAATGTTATTGTGCTCATTTATGCTTGGAGACGTGTTTGTTCAGTTGGTAACTCACTCTTCATTCCGATGGTGCCTTTAAACGTTTGTTTGTTGCCTTTTTACAAATAGGTTCCTCCTTACACAGACAGTCATTTGCTCTTGAGAACAAACTGTTCACAGATACAGGCCAATACAGGTCAGAGGTCAGTATTGCATCTAATATATCTCAACAGAACATACGCACGACGTCTATGTCAATGTTAAGTATCTAGATTCGGTATCGCTTTTATTAGGTTCATCTTCACACTATATATATTGTAAAACAGCAGTTCATATGACATTCCTTGAGTCAGTGTTTTTTTAAACAAAGGAATATTAATGTGGAAATCTTCTTTCAGCTGCCCATGTGACATGTCTGTAAACTTGTGTTGCCATGGTATCGAGTGACATCATGTTTCAGAATGGCATCATAGTGTCTGCAGACCATCTGTGAAAATAGTGTCTTCTAGACTGGACCCCTCCTGATCAGGAGACGCTGGGGAGAAGCTCACTCTGGGAACGTCTGGGAATGGAAGCGGAGACAAAGCAAATGAAGCATCTGAGAGCGCTAATGTTGGAGCATCTCCCCAAGGAAATGCATTATATTTGAAGCATGTAACAGGCACAAACTGATCCATGCTCTTAAGCATTGACAGGACAACTTAAGAAAGACGAGGCGACAAGTGCTGACAAAGGCATCTGGGTCTATTTCACACACAGCAGGAAAGCAGTTTGTTTTCAGCAGCTTGAAGGAGACACCAGAAACTTTTCTCCCACTCAAATGAACCAACGTGTCATTTTGCACTGAGAATTATATTTAATGAAAGATTTAGATAGTAATAAAAGTGTTAACTACTTTAAATGGTAAGAGAAGTCCAACTGTCAGTGTAACAGCTCACTTTTTTTAATGTTATTTCAAATGAAATGGTATTTTTCTTAATTGTAATAGTTGTTTTTGTGTTCTGAGGAACTGAAGTGACACTGAACTGGCTTTTCATCACAAAAAAACTCAATTTCACTTGATGTTATGAAGTCCGATCTGTCTGGTGGCTGTTTTGTATTCACAGTTCTGTGATGAACAGAAAAAAAAAGAAGACGACTGAAGACTTGTGTCTCTCAGCATCTGACCAATTGGATTTATGAATTTCTCAACAACAACAACAACAACATTCCAAAGAGCGAAGTTAATAAAGTTTTTATAAAGATTTTGTTTGAAATAACTACCTTTATATAGAGAAAGAACGTGTTGTTTGTGTATAGAGTTTATTTAATTGCATCTTTATTTGTTTTCTAATTTCACTTAATGAATATGAATAAGAGCTTAAAGCGACCTTGAAAGAACAGTTTCAAAATCATTGCCGGTACACTGAGTTAATGAGGCCTTCGGTTTCTTTCCCGTGCTCTTTCAGACTCGCTGTCATGCAGTGTCCGTTTCTCTGCCACTAGATGGTGCTGCTCTATAAGGTCATCGCGACTGCTGTTTTATCTCTCCGTTCCCGAAGCTGAACGTTGCTTTCCCACATCCGAGTTAAATCAAAATAAAGTTGTGTACAATTAAACTAATGAATTAACTCATGCCCTTTGGTTAAAACCTTCAAGTTAATTGTATCGCTAATAGGGAAGTTAGGCAGAACCCGTATTGTTTTGAGCTGCAATGGTGAAGTTCGTTGTGGTGTCGTCAAGGTAACACTGTTGACTAAACGAGAGCGAGCGTGGTGCGGTTTCACATCCAAACCGCTCCTATCGACCACTGAGTTTCGTACTGTGTGTGTGTTTGCATTAGTTCATCGGTGAGAATGTCACCGCTGTGCCACTTCCTCAAAGATGTTGCTACAGATAAACCAGTAACCACACAGGCAGCACTCGTGCTGGGAGGATATGAATGTTCCCTGTCGCTTATGTGATGCATTCTAAGCTCTTTCTGAATGTATATGTGCTTACAGAATTGGTAAACAGTCAGCTATGATCAGCTACACTGGGTGAGCGCTGGGATGATCTCAATCCAGTTAACCTTCATCATGGTCCGTCTGTAAACACTGACTCATATGGCTGACATATTTCTTTCCACAAACAGTCAAACGCCATCCATAGACAGATTGTCATCTCCTCTCCTCTGCAACCCTTCATTTCCCAAAACTTTCTGGAAGCCAAAAATTGTTCAAATATGATCTTAAAATATCTTATTCAGCTTATATTTATAGTTTTTCCTGCTTAATCGATATGGTCGTATATCATCTACAACGTCTTGATTGTAGATAAAGCTGGTAGCTAATTATTTGTTTACTCTTGTATACATCCAGTTCACTTATTTTGTTTATATTTAGAGTGAGAGAGAGAGCATTTTCTAATCATATTTGAATTTCACACACAGAACAGTAATGTAGTTTCCCTAAACAGGAAATGCATTAAAGTACATATTTTCACACCTTCAGGCTCTGTTTGCTTGCAAAGCAGGTGTTGTTTCCCACAGCGGTTATCCCTTATCATGACAGTTTCAGGGTTATTTTAGGGTATCTGGCCTTTGTTGCATTAACTGTTTTCCCCGGTTTTCTCATTGTTCAGCTCAATGCAACTAGCTCAGTCATGAATAAGAATTCAACTAGTTGCTCATCTTGACTAGGAAAGTCAACTTGACTGCAATAAACTTGACGTTTCCTCAAGAGTATGAGTTCTTATCACTGTTTAGACTATAGTCGAGGTGTGTAATGATGTCTAATCACATTCGGTCTTAAATGGGACACACCGGAAACTGTCCAGACTCGCTTGCTCTGACTAATCCTCGACCAGCAGTAAAACCATGCTGAACTGGATTTTTTCATAAAAGTAAACAAAAGAGCTCTCTGTCTGTGAAACCTTGAGCCTAGCTGAATCTAAATCAAGCAATAGCCTACAGCTCAACCTGGCAAAGACTGAGCTTCTCGTCTTCTCTGCCACTCCAACTCTACAGCATGATTTCACCATCCAGCTAGGTTCATCAACAATTACCCCGTCAAGTTCGGTCAGAAATCTTGGTGGAATCTTTGATGACCAGCTGACTTTCAAAGACCACATTGCAAAAACTGCTCAATCATGCAGGTTTGCATTGCACAACATCAGAAAGATGAGGCCCTTCCTAATGGAGCATGCTGCACAACTTCTTGTCCAGGCCCTTGTCATTTCTAGGCTGGACTACTGCAATGCTGTTCTGGCTGGACTTCCATCATGTGCAATCAAACCTCTACAAATGTGACCCGTGCTGGCAAAATTAGTCGGAATGCGCACAGGCTAATTTTGAGCTACAGGCAAAAAAAGTGAAAACTTTTGAGGTTTTCACAAAAATGGGTTCATTAAGCCCTCGTCTAGCGATCCCAATGCTCCAAATAATAATTTTAGATGTTTAATTACCTTTATTTGTACATTTTCTGAGAGGAGTACCATTTCTCCGCTCGTTTCTTGAGCTGATCTGTCATGCTTTCTTTTGTTTTTTTTGCATCTGTTCTTATTTATAATAATAAAGCTAAAATAAAAAATGGCTATATTGTGATTATTAATATAGTAATTATCATTAACTCGATTTTTTTCAAAATTTACTTTGCTGACTCTATCGACTACAAACAGGTGTAGCTCAGTCATTTTTTGTCCGATTCCAACAAATCATATATCATTTTGAAGGTCTTTTAATGGAGAATGTGAAAATTAAAATAACTCATTTTTGAAAAATTGCTCATTGTGATTAATTTTTGCCAGCACTGGTCACAAATGATTCAGAATGCAGCAGCAAGACTGGTCTCAGCGAACCCAAAAGGGCACATGTCACACCTCTCTTTATCTGCCTGCACTGGCTACCGGTTGTGGTTCACATCAAGGTCAAGAGATTGATGCTTGCACATAGAACAGCCATGGGCTGAGCACCCTCCTATTTCCACTTCCACTCACGAATCTACATCCCCTCCAGAAGCCTGAGCTCTACAAGTGAGCGACGCCTCATGGTACCATCAGGCACAAAACCACTTTCCAGAATATTTTTCCTGGCTTGGTGGAATGATCTTCCCTCCCCCATCCGGAATGCTAAATCCCTGACAATTTTCTAGCGACACCTGAAAACTCATCTCTTTCGTCAACACTTGACTGCATCCTAATAGCCTATTTAAAAAAACTTTGCTTCTCTTTCCTTAATCCCTCCCTGTCTAGTTTGTACTAATCTGAACAATATCTGAAATTTTGTATTACAAGCACTTCCCGTGTTTATTTGCCTTTTTTATGATGAATCGCTTTATTGTATTCCTCAGTTGTAAGTCGCTTTGGATAAAAGCGTCTGCTAAATGAATAAATGTAAGTATCGCTTTTTATTTCTCCTCTTTCCTACTACTTGTTTCACTTCTGTTTCAGTTTTTTATAACCATTTCTTACTATGTGTCAGTAAGTTGTTGTTATTTTAGCATGTGTGTTTGACTCAGTGTTTTTTTTTAGGATTACTGATAAACTAATGTAGTTTGATTTGTATTAGTTATCTATTTTAGTTTTAGTTACAGTTGTATGGAGGACGAAACCCGCAAAAACAATAAAAAAATAAATACACAAATAAATAAATAAATATGATCCTCAAGCACGTCACACACGATCCGCCTACTCTTGCATAATAGGTTGTTTGCAATCACGTGATTCTGATGACGCGCGAAATGCAGCTGGAGGGCAGGAAGTGATTTTTCTCCATAGAAGACTAGCAGAAACTCAAAATGCCAGTGTTTTGCGTTGTTTTATGGATGCTCAAATCGGACAAACCGAGAAACCACAAGGAGCTTTTATAGCTCACACATAGACACGATGTAAATAAGCTATTGTTTGTAGTTCACGGAATTGTGAGATTGCGATCAATTGAAGTGAGTGACAGCTTTTTAGTGATTAGCGTTAGATGATAGGCTATAATCGATTCAGAATTTAAATAAAAGTTGTTTTACGTGCTGCTAACAGGACCAGCAGCCACTTACCCTGTACATGCAGCAGTTTCAGGAGTGACATATATCCCCCATCCCTCATATAAATATGGGATTCACTTTCGAAATAGCTTGTTTACAATCAGGGTTAGTTGCTTAGCCTATATCCATCGCCTTAATGGCAGGCAAGAATTTGAATTTAGTTTAAAAACCTTTATAACATATTGGTTTGGCCAATTTAAGCATCCATGAACAACGCAAAACACTGGCATTTTGAGTTTCTGCTAGTGATTCCTGTGGAGAAACACGAGCTTCGCTCCTCCCGACCCCAGACACAGGTTTACAAGCCACTTTTTCCTGTGTTTTTCAATCAATTTCTTGACTTTTCCCCACTTATGAACAACACATTTTCGTACACAATAAAAGCTCCACACCCTCTCATTAGCATATTGCGCAGAGGGGGAAAGAGGAACTACATTCAGAAATAAATGAGTGATCAAAGGAAAATAGTTAGGACGAGTTTAGCATTTCCTTAAACATTTTCCATTTGCCCACCAATTTATATTATTTATTTACCTACTTTCATCACATGTATAATTATTTATGTATTTAAACAAGAATACGTGTATTTATGCACACATTTATTTATTTGTGTATTTATTTATTTATTGTTTTTGCATGTTTCGTGCTCCATACAGTTGTAGTAATGTTGTCATTTTATTGGTTTTTTTATTATGTCTATATAGGTTTTTTATCAAGTTTTAGTTTTATTTAATTTGAGTTATTTCAGTACTTCAACATACAAAATGGAAATGAAAGAATTCCTTTTTTTTTTTTGCTCTATTTATTTGCTTGGTTAGGGTCTTTGTGGATTTTGGTTCTTTTGCTATTGTAAGCTGAAATGACCAACTCTACGCAAAGATTTTTGAAAATTCTTATCACAAATTACTAGAAAATAATGGTAATTTTTTTTTTTAGCACGAATAGATGGTTTTGTTTTCTGTTGTCTTTTAGGATGGAGAAATACTTGTTTTGCAGTTCTGTTCTCTGAAACATCTCAATCTCTTTTTTTGGACAGAGTGGATTTTAACTGCAAATAGGTGCGGCTATTTTTTTCTCTATCCACTAGAGATGAAGCTCCTATCCCTGACTGAAACAAAGTTGTTTACTGTCATATAGAAAGAGCCAGAAGTGGCAGACTGTGGCTCCTCCTGTGTTCTTGTGTGTGATGTTGTGCATGTGTGTGCACGTTTGTGTCTGTGTAATGCTCCGTTATTAACAGCATAGTCCCACAAAAGATAAGAAAGAGGTTGGATCTGAACATGTAAGGGCAACAGGATAAAGAGTGTGTTCAAATCATACAACTTTAATGACTCTGTGATGCAGATTGAAGAGGATTCATTGAAATGATTTTAGTCGTTCATTCATTATGATGAGTGAGGCATGGACAGACAAAAATGATGTTGAAAATGACATGTTCCATAATTATGATCATACAAGTCATAATATACATATAATCTTTCTGTTGTTTATCTAGCAAAAAATGCAGATCCATCAAGTGCTGAATGTTAAAGTTGTTAAAGTCTATTTTCTAAATGCATTACATCTTATTGTGAAATATTCCATAGTTTGTTTGTTTTTTGTACCTCCAGATATTCGTTAAAATTACACACTTCTCCCTGATGACACATAATAATTATATATAATAACATAATAATTTAGTCCGATAAAACCATTCATCTGCCCTAACTTTGTAGTGAAACATTGTAGTGTGTCTAGTTAACAACTGATGCATAGAAGCAAGACCCCACTGTACATTTCAATGTTGCACTCGGATGTATTCATAATGCAGAAGAAAATATCAGTGTTTCATCGCAACTTTATTGTAGGTGTTCAGGGTCTGCTATTATGCTAAGCGTCTGTATAAGTAGGGTGACGTGTAACCTGCTGTTGTGAATATGACTGATAAAAGTCAGTGTGGGTGGTGAAGGTGAGTG